>NC_064901.1:9745000-9927500 GCF_929443795.1 Astur gentilis
AGCTCCTACTTCCAATTCCAGAGTAACGGGCACAACAGACAATTTGTGGGTACTGCTGAATAGAAACATACTAAAAAAGAAGAGCAGATGCTTCTTCTAGTGCTTCCCAATGGCAATGCAGATTTTATGAACATTTTCAGCATGTTCAACTCTAAACTAATACAGTTACAAAGCTATTATAATTCTCTGAAGGAGTTAATTTTACCAAAAGCATTTTACTTAGTTGACAAAACTGACCTTTGGATAGTCTTACAAAACTAATACTGTATCTTATTGATGGCTAAAGAAATTTGAAAATCATTAGGAAGCCAGATAACTTTAATGGCTTAGGTAGTAAAGAAAAATCTTGAGAGACAAAAAGATATTAGACTGTATTAAGTGTGTGAAAGAAACAAATCAATAACTTTAGCTTGGACAAACGGTATTTCTATTATGTATTTTTATGCACAATATTGTACACATTGCTGGAATCATAGAACACTGGCAGGACTCTACCTTCCACGAAGCAAAAAAGAGGAAAAAATCCAGCGAGAAAGACTGGGTAAAAAAATGAAATTAAAGTTTATTAGCTGAAGCCTCTGGTGCAGGTAAACTACGTCACCAAAAACCAACTACAATCAAAAATAGATTCTTTGTTCCTACAACCACTTTGTCTGCAGCTCTTCACACTCAGTGATTTGCAAATAATGATGCAGACTGGGAAAAAAAGTTTAAGTGCTGCAGTGCTACACTGGCATGGATTGAGTCTTAAATGCAAGTAGTGATTTTACTGGTGAGATTTACACTTCATTTAGTTCCTTAAACTAACTGAAAAATAATCAGATTTCCATTATTTGAAAAGCTATCATGTAAAAAAGAAAGATTAATATTATTTGTCTAAAAAATGTAACGGCCTTGTTTTTCAACTGTAATATTATTAAGGAAAGCCAGTAAATGAAATCTTACTATGCTCATGGTAAGTAATTTGCTAAAAAATTTCCATAGGAGTTTTCCATCTCTGCACTTCTGATGAATTTGTGTAATTCATGCACCTCTGCTACCTTTTGTTTGGTTTATAACCAGATAGCTCTAAGACTCTTGCCACTCACTCCTTTTCAAAGCTTTCAAAGCTTAAATATGTTAGAACAAAAATATTCTGAAGGGAGGTTGCTTGAAAGTTTCTCCATGATACAGAAACTTTAAGCCCTAGTGCTAGACATCAAGTGTCCCAGAAAGGATACGATAATGTCTTCCTCCAATTCTGAGAGACATCAGGCCAAGAATATAAACTCAGCAAAATGTTTTGCAAAATGATTATCAAACTGTTTCACAGGGAGAAAAAAAAATTATAAATGAGTCTCATCAAGGTGCTTGTTTTACAGACTGCTTCAGCTCCCGTCTGTATTTTTCAGCTAGAGGAAAAAATGTACTTCCAAGAGTAAGCCAGTCTTTACAGTACCTGAGCTCTCCAAGTTGTGGAAAGGACCACTCTCTAGTATACATTGCAAAGATTATCAAAGCTGTCTGACATGGCTGCAAACTAGTTGTGTTTCAGTTTCTTGCTAATCTGTTCACTTCCTAGGATCTTAGCTATATCCCAGAGGGACAGTTTCATTATTTTTAATGGGTGCTGGAGAGGGCCAGCTTTTAAAAAGGCTTTTAAGGCAAACACAACTCATCTAAAAATACTAGGATGTCCTTGTGAAAAAGTAAATTTCCATTAAATGTTATCAAAATAAATAGGTAAAAGCATGCACTGCTGTAGAGAAAAATCAAAATGAAAAAGTTGGCTAAAAGGAGATCAAAAAAATGGAAATGAAAATTACTGTGTCATCAAAAAGATAATGAAGTTTAAAAGAAATTATAAAAAAGTCATTTCGTAGAACACTTTGTAAAAAATGCAGTGTAACTCAAGGCAATAAAAACAAAAAAAAATTTTGAATAGGAACTGTTACTAATTAGATACTGTTAAAGGCAAAATTAACATTCCAGCTTTATGGTCTGACAAATAAAAACCATTGCCTGATTTTGTCAGCAATAAGGATGCAATAGTATAGCAATTTTACATGCTACTTTTCAATCAGCAGTCCAGAAGCAGCACAATAGTGAATCATGCATGGACATCCATATTAAAAAGGAATTTAGAAGCCCTAATGTATATGCCACAAATGTGTTTTTATGCATTTGGGAGATAACAGGCTTGCAGGTAACACCCCTGGTATCCTGGAACCCATGTAACATGATTTAAACTTGACATACACAAAGGCAGCCACATCTACAGCAGTTCCTCTTCCTGTGGTTCAAGAACTGTCAGTTCAGTCATTGCCAGATTAAGGTCTTGAGTCCACAAACTCCTGTTCACATCAGTAACTTCCTTAATGTCAGTGAAGGTATTTGTCTGATTAAGCAATGGGAATGACAGATTTCCTTGGTCCCTTTTGGCAATTATTACTAAACATCTAGAAGAACAGGTTGGAAAGCTATAACAGATGCATTCCAGTTATTTTTTCATGACTCACAAATTCTCACTTAGTTGCTAGCAACATCTTCACCATACAAATTTCAAATAACAGCATTTAAAAAACTGGAGTATATGATCATAAAACCCTTTTCCGTTATCAAGCACTATCAATGCTCTCAATACAGACATACTGTCTGTAACCCAAGGAGCTTGCAATCCCCATCACAGATGACAGATAATAGTTTGGAAGACATTCTGATGGACCCATTGATACTGATGGGGAGAATGCCATTTGAAACCTGTGACATAAGTTTTCCAGCCTGGATGTTGTCTCAAGTAGTTTGTTTTCTGTCTTCCCCTCCCCCCACCCCCCCCCCCCCCACCCCTTTGGTGAATTATTAAAAATGCTTTGCAGGAAAATTCCATATTGTAGGGAGGATGCGAATTAAAAGTGATATTTTTTTGAATCATTTTCTTTCTCTTGCAGTTTGTCATTGGGTATGGCTCACTTACAGAACTGGGACATATTCAAAGAACATACATACCATAAGATATGCATATCCAGTGGGAGGAAGAGTTACAAAAAAGCAGACAATGAATTAAAGCACCTCCAATTCAGAAAAGCCATCTTAAATTATCTAATATTAAACACTAGCACAAACACACAATGAAAAATTAGGCATGGGGAAAGACAATAGAATATAAGGACAGTGACAAAGTTTGGGGTCTTACAGGCCATGGAAGACCCAAAGGTAACAACCTCGTTTGTTATACCTCACTGAAAGTATAGCCTTCAGCACTGGTGAGTAGCAGGAGAACAACTATTAAGCTGATAAAAACTTCCAAAGAAACTACCCAAAAGAAGAACAAACAACTACCATTAGCAATTTTATAGTCAATCTGAAACAGCTGACTGCCAGAAAATGTAGCCATAAAAAGTGAAATATAGCTTAAATCCCTCATTTGCCTAAGCTTGCAGGAAATGAGAAACTTTCGCAATTGAAATGTCAACTAATGATGACATTTCTGTAGTTTGTTTGTGACTAAGTACAAACAGAGGGTCTCCATGTTGTTTCCTTACTTCACAGTTTACTAATCTGTGCTGATAACAATACCACAGCTCACAATGAAGAAGTAATTTATTTGCAGAAGTATTTTTCCTCTTTCAATGATCCATTGAAATTCTGAGCTCTAACTTCACAGTAAAATAGCATATTATTCCTGTTTTTCCCCATAACTTCGAAAAATACACTTTGGGGTGATATTTCCCATTCATAATTCCCTCTCTGAAAGAATATTTAAGAAATGATTTAAACACACTAGGTGAATTCTCCCTCAGATTTATGGCAGTTATACAGGTGAAGGCTTTTTGTTTGATGCAAACCAAAACTGTTCTTGTCTTCTAAATGCCTTAATACCCAAGGTGCATGCTGTAATGTGAGAGCTTGTGCCTCCTGCCCATGCAGGATGAAAGCTGGACAGTCATGCTATGCTGCTCTGGGAATTTCATGCAGCGGAGTCAAACCGTGCATAATGGAGGTGAAAGGCTGTGGTTCATACAGAGGGCATATGTGAGGTCATTCTCAGAGCCTGGCACTCTCAGGGAATCCTCTTGTGAGCTCAGAGGTGGTGTTTTCAGGGCACCCAGAGGGGACCACTAAGCCCTGTATAGTCTGAATGGTCAGGAGATGTTGTCCTAAGGGAACTTCTGAGAATGCTGTAATTGGGCAGAGTAGATGCAGTCATTAGATCGCTGCATAATAACCAGAAGCATTACATCATGCTGACTTGCTATTCACAGCCTGATTAAAAGGCCTAGCGACAGATGAGGGGACAAGCCTGTGGCCACCTTGCTTCATGTTATTTTATATACCAGCTTGCTATTTGGGTCTGCTGTTGTGACCAGAGAGCACTCATCACTTCATTCTTTTACATGCTCTCTGACCATGAAATAACAAACATGATGTACCTAGAAAAGAAAGATTGTATTCTTGAAGATTACATACTGGCTCACTGAAATACTTTTCTCTTCTAGGCAAAAGTGGTTTCCACTGAAGTTTTCAATTATTTCATTTTCTTTGTCAGCTGTTTCTTTGTCAGCTGTTTCTTTGTCTAACAATCTCAGCCACTTGCCATGAATTTGTACACAGAACTGTGTGTAACACTTATTTTTATGTCCATATGTAGACTGGTGAAGAAAACACTCACTGCCATTAATAATTTCTATTTGTCTAGAAAAGCTAATCTTTAAATCCCTTTTTGAGGGCTGGTCTATAAGCTACTGCATTAAGGAAACCTTTAGTGCTTCCACTTTATTCTGGCTGTTTCTTTGGTGCTATTCAAAGTCTCAATGAAAAGACCCTCTTGCAGTTCTGCAGTTAAAACAACAAAGCACTGCCTATGTTTCTTCTTTAACACAGCTCTAAGGATTTATTCTTTGCTCCTTTATTCTTCCTTTTTCTGAAGTTTGCTTGTCCTTTTCCCCTTTAAAATCTCTTTATCTAAAGCTGAATTAGTTTTCGCAGCTGGTTGGCAAACTGCCATCGTTTTCTGCTCTGACACTTATTTGTCAATTTCCAGTTGCCTTCAAATTTTTTACTTTTCTTAGCTTCTATTTCTTTTTCCTCTGTCACAGTTCCACTGATTCAAGTTTTAGTTGTTTTAATAGAGAAGGAGAGAAAAATCCCTCCTGGGAGGGAGAAAAGGAGCCATTCTCTACAGTTACAAAGAGAAAGCAAAAATACTATGAGATTTACCTATTGAAGGCTTTGAAATAACAAACTTTGTGCTCTCTGCAGATACTTATAATCTCATCCTACTTTCAGGAAGGTAGCAGGTAAATCTGCTACACTATTTGTGTTCTGCCCTAAGAGGCAAGAAATTTGTAGTTCCATTTCTATGTAATTTTTAGACTTTTCACAGGCTACTATTTTGCTTCATTCCATCTTAGAGAGTTCACTGTAGTTTTAAAACACTAGAGATTAAAGATTTATTTCTTTATTTTTAACACTTCTGCAGCTTAATTTCTCAGCTCAGGGTGTATATAAAAATTCCTAACCTCTGTCTTAGGCTTCTACTCATAAACCTGTTAAAACAATTTGTCAACTATTATTTAATATATACTATAGGTTAATACATTTTAATGAGAACTAGAAAACAAGAGAGTTTTGGTTTGTTTTATTCTTTGAAACTTCACAGAACTTCTTCTCTTATGTATAGTTTACTACAGATGTTGCATTTCAAGCATCTCATAGGCTGTTGTACCAGCAGAGATAAAAGGGAGATAGGAAGAGTTCCTATGAACAATATCACCTTCCTCGGCTTTGAATATCAGTATGGTGGCTTATGTAGGCACTATGCAGCCATTATTCTGTCCACTCAAATAATAAGAATAGAATATTTAGCAAAACTGTCAAGGACTAAGTGCCCACATCTTTACTTTCTATTCTTTAGTGTTCCGTTTTTAATCTCTTGAGCACAAGGAAAAGCAGCATAAAGCTTCCCCATCAGACTGAGCCCTTTCTTTCTGCTGTGACTACTACAGAATTTTTAGTACAATTACTGTTACTAATAATTACTGTACTAATTACAAATTACTATTATGTGGGCACTGTACCTTTACTTTCTTTGGAAGTGGAATAGAGTATTTCTCATGCTGCCAGAATGCAAATAGTAGGTATTTTACTATCCCTATAGCCACAGCTTAGTGGAGTGGGTTAGAGCGCTGCATACATTGTCACATCTTTGAATAGAATTAAAGCAGATGAAAAGAAAGACCATATCTAAAGAAGAGGAAAACAGGGTTACAGCTTTCAGTAGCCTTTCTTATATGTGAGGTCCTAGAAATTGGCTGGACTAACTGTGAAGTGGTGAATACGGGCAGCAGCTGTCCAGTAAGTAGAAATGTAAGTAATGATTACCCTTGTGGTCTGAGTTACTACAGGGCAGTCCCCAGCTGACTTAAATTGTTAAAAGTTATAGCCTAATTAAACCTTACTTCTTGCATCAAGTATTTCTTTCTACCTATCTGAGACAATGTCTCATGTGTCTATCCTCATTATTTGTTCACTGCTGTTCCACTTCTACACGCATAGTATCATGCTTTTTTTCCTTTTAATTCCTTCTAGTGCTGTACATGAACAAATCTTCCCAAAGACACAGAAGGAAAGTATGTTAAGTATGAACCAAATCATATTCAAACGCAGACTGAAGCTGAATTAGGTGAAGAACCCAGGCCAATAGCTTACCTACATAAGTCTAACATTGGACTTTTTAGCTATTTTTAAGATTAGACTAAGTTAAAATTGACCTTTTTGGAAAGGAACAGAGCCATAAAAATGAATATTAAAATTACACTTAGCCCATCATATGTATCTGGTGTATTATTAGACATTCAAAATACTAAATTCAAACAGTGATGCATTATTTCATTCAATTGCAGACTGGTGAAACAATTGTTTCAACTAGTTTAATTTTTTAAAAAATCATATTAAGATCTTTTGAACTAGATTTGACTGGCATCAACATTTTTAAGTTTTATCACAATAAAGTTGATTAAATATATGTAATGCATCAGCAACAATTGCAGTAAATCAGTATGAAATTAGTATAGAGGTTTAAAACAGTCATATACTTTGAAATAATTTTAAAAGTTCTTACATAAAATAACTGTATTGGGATTAGAAAGTATTCTCCTTAAATAAGAAATCTGAAAAAAAAAAATAGTAGAAATTATTGTCATTTTGTCTCATTCAGAGTCTTCAGAATTCTAAGTGGAATTTACGGTTCTCTGATACTTTCATTTTACTTTTTATTTCAACTTAATCTTTTAATTTAGGTGTAAATAATTAGGAGAACACATTTAAATTTGAAGATATTGAAGCACTAAATATATTAGTTCATATTTCATGTCATTTTTTGTAGGCCTGAAGAAACTAAATTTTAATGAGATAAGTTGGTTTATACATTTTAAGGTTTAATTTAATCCATACATACAATACCTTGATCAGCTGGCTGAGTTGTTTTCTGTGGAAAAAGCAGGTGAGCACCGTCTAGTCAAAGATGGTATCACAATATTTTGGTTTGGGGGAGTGGGGAGTGGAAACTCAACATGAGTTCGATAGGTAACAGCCATAATATAGACTAGATCTGGGTGTTTGAGCTTGCAGTCCTAATATCCTTTAAATGTATCATTTTAAAAGTAATTTTATATATATTTTCCTTAGCATTAAACTGGAAAGAATAAAGATTCAAAGAAAACCACATTTTGTGATTTTAAACAACAATGTTACAGTAAGTATTATGCTGTTAATATCTGTGTTGACTTAATTTCTCCATCCAAACTCAGTTTCTTTTGTCCTCCCTCTGGTCTTCATACTCCTCTCTCTTCAATCATTTCTTTATCAAGCCTCCCAAAGTTTCCTCATCCCAGTTTGTCTTACAATGCCATTCTTCTCTCTGCGTAATCTTTCCTGCCTCACCTCCTTGTTCAGCTTATTCAGTCTCTGCTGATTTCAGAATTTTGCACGTTAGCTGACACCAGTCATTTTGCTATCCCATTCCATCTTCTCCTTTCACTTTCCACACAGCATTCTTACCCCATTACTCTTTTTTCAGCCTCACAGTTCTTACCCCATATGATCTCATTTCTCCTCCAACTTCCCAGACTTAGTCACCAGAATTCTTAGCTTTTATTTGCAAATTCCTGTTTAGTTGGTTAATTCTTGGAGAATCATTGATTATAGCCCGTAGAGCCACTTGGTTCAAATTCAAATCTGCAGCACATTTCTGGAAGAGTAACATGAAATATTTGTAAAGATTATAGAAGACACATTATGAAACTGGGCACTTTCTGGAAAAATCAGTCAGTTTGTTTGTCTGAAAGTGGTCTGCTGTTTTTCTATCTATTTCGGGGAAAAAAAAAAAAAAAAGAAAAAAAACAGCCTTAAGGCATTACTATTGCAATTCTGCTGTTGACAGCAGAAATAATTCTGGAATTTACAGATGCCAACAAAAATGTCCAGCCACATATAAAAGTATCAATAAAGCACTGTCAACACAGAGAGTCTCTAAAATATGTAATATCACCAAGAAATGTTTTCCAGATTTTGAAATATCACATACTAAAAATGTCTTCCTGCCAAAGTACTGCTCTAAAATATTAGATTTTACTTCCAGTTTTTAGTCCCTGGACAACACTTCCAAAGAATAAAGTAGCTTCTCTGAGTCCTTTTTTTCCCCCTCTCATTCTGAAGTAGCCTACCCTGAACATATACGCGAAGTCTTTTATTTGTCTAATCAAGTCACAGCTTATAAGAAGTCTCCAGCATTGCAAAGTAGACTACATAATTCAGATTTTCCAGTGCATATTTCTGCATTATCTGGGACAAAATTAGGGAAACAAGAAATAAGGTGACCCTTTCTTTTAGAAGAGGGATTTTGACCTCTTACCAAACTCAGGTGGGAAGGGAAGTTCTACAGAAGACAGAGCAGAGAAAGGGAGAAGGACTCCTATAAAAAGCTATGTTAAAGAAAGCAAGCATGTACACAACTTGCTGGATGTTTCTATTTCATCTGAGCTATAATGTTTGTTTATCTACTAGGAAAAAGGAGAGTTGTACGCTATGGTGTATCTTTCTCAGAAAGGTTATAAGTTCATTCAGAGTAAGAGAAGCTGAGATAATGGCTGGTTTAGGGCCAAACCAGTCAAATGTTGATGGAAGCACAATATTTTCTATCTGAAATAAAGCACTGATAAGGCAACATTTATTCCCATTAGAGAATGTTTCAAGTGAACTAGCTAAGTAATTTATGCTCAGAACTCTCAAAAGAACTAGTGAATCATTGCCAATTTTTAACTTATCTTGGAAAACTGGGAAACTGAGATTTGCAATCGTTGTCCCACTATCCAGAAAAGGATATAACACAGAATAACTGATTAGCTAGCCTGACCTTCATTTCAGGTACAAGAATGGATATGTTACCTTGGAACTTTGCTGGTAACGAACTAGAGACTACAAACACAATTACTACTAGTCAGATAGCTTTATTTTGTGAGATCTATTTCTGTTTGGTTTTGGTTTTGACTGGAGTATGGGGGTGGTAAACAATGTACATACGCACACTTGGACTTAATTCACTTACTACATGCAGTGAAGGTTTTTTTGATCCAAACGCTTGCATTTTATGAAATTCGCAGGTATGAGCTAAAGGGAATAGAAGCTGGTTTTTGATATTGATATCCAGGATCTTTTGCATATTTCTTCTTGTTCCAGTTCTAACCTCTCTCTACATATATTTTATGGCCTTCAGAATGTGGTTTCTGGATCCTTGAAGGGGATGGACAAGGAAAAGTTTATGCATTAATTGCATGCAAACGTAACTCAGAGAAAGAAAGGTATTTTAACTTCTTTAGATTTGTTACATGGCAATTCTTATTTCCACCAGGAAACTGGGAACTAAGGGGTGAAAGTTATGAAAGTTGTTAAACAGTAGCTAGCTTTATGAGTGAATATTGTATACCATTTGAGAATTATCCAAAGATTGGCAAGCTACTAAAAAATATGGGATGGATTACTATTATGGTACTCTAAATCAAGTGATTTAAATGGTTGGAACCCAGAAAAAATTATTTAATACAGCCATATGAAGAGGGATATGTTCTGAATTCAAGAAAGCAGTTTATATCTACAGAATGGCAGAAGCTGTCTTAAAAAAAGCAATGACTAAAACTGGTTTTCGAGTATTATCATAGATTAAATCCTCAGCCTGAGCTTTGTGTTCTTCTGTGAGAAGAGGGCTAACAAAACCTTTGAACTGATAATAAAGAGGAATGGAGATGGGACACGTTGGAGACGATATGCAAAAAACAAACAAAACCCAATCCCCCAAAACCAAGATCACATAGGTGAGAATCTTGGATTATGGTGTGAGGTGTAAGTAATTAAATTTATCTGGTATATTGAAGAGAAGTTTAAGAGATGGGTTGATAAATAAGTATTTAAACACAGGAATTATATCTGACAGCAGAGAGCTTTCTGATCTTGCTGTCAGAAATGAAGCACAAGCTAATTACTGGGAATTGAAATTAAGATAATTCCTCTAGAAATAATTCACAAAATTATTGGGAGACCTGAAAGGGTCATGGTTCCCTTAAAACAAAATTAGATACACTTTCATCTAACTTGTGGAACACATTCTACTAGTGGGGAGTATAGAGGGCCACCCTGAATAATCATGGTGTCCTTTCTGGTCTTTGAGGATAAGACTCAGTCCCCTCACATTTTTGGGCTTGGGAGGAAACTAGAGAAATTTAAAGTTATAGAATACTTGATTGCTCTCCACAATCTCATCTTTGCACCTCAGAGCAGCGCAGTATGTATAGTAACATCTCATAATTTAGGCCTTAAAATAATTGCCTGTAAAGACAAGATGGTTTTGTTTCCTTTATTGTGTATCTGCATTAACACAATGTGGTTACAGAATTTTGATTTTTCTTCTCCTCTAGGGCACAGAATGGGTGACAGTTAGAGAAAAGACCACATACCATACTGCGAGAAAGAACTGAAACTCATCGTTGTCTTGATTTCAGTTTGTAAAAAATTCTTCCCAGCTTGCTTTGCAGTGCACTGTGGAGTTTCACTTTCCTTCTAATCATGCCTACACTTCACCTAGCCATATCTAGGATAATTGATTATTTTTCCTTCAGGAAGCTGGGTGCTTTTTAACTTTTTTCTCAGGGTACATCTATGAGGCCTTTTGTCTTAGTCTGATAAAATAAAGTGCAAAAATTTGATGAGCTGCATTGTCAGACTAGATGATCTAATTATCATTTTTGGCATATATAAAGCATATTAAAACATGTGAAGCAAATAGATAAGCAATCTGCATCATTAGGAATAAGTATGTACGTATGGATTTATTTTAATAAGAAGGTAAGCAGAAATATTTTAAGATTATATTATGCAAGATGTTCTTCACTGTTGTTTTAGTGATAAGATTTTAAAGTATCTTTTTTATAAGCTTTCCTTCTGTTGTGACAAGATTACTTCTGCATGTCTATAAGTAAACTACAAAAACATTTCTTAAAAAAAATGTCTAACAACTCAGGTCTCAAATGTCAAAGAAAGAAACCTATAGACATGACACAGGAATTCAGTGGCAATGCAGAAGCAACTTTTTGTCTGGGAACCTTTTCCTCTTTTTCTTTTGAACCTTAGATGGTGTCTCCTGGCCATTAGCGACATACACCGAAATTGAAATAGCAGAACTGAACAGCAGTCCAGCAAAACTGTTATCCAGCTGCTGATAATGATGAACCAGTGTCTTCAGGAAGGTGCAGCTAGCTTATAATAAGGCAATATCCACAACAGAATCCTCTCCTAATCTTAGACAGTGACTGTTTTGGAGCACGAAGTGCGATGTTTTATATTATTGATGATTCTGCATGCTATCATATAAGTTCTTATAAAAGAAAAGCATACTGGCAATCTCTTTGAAATGCATTCAGTTGAAATCCTTCTTCAGATCAAATCTTGACCCCATTTAACAGTAGAGGCTGTGGAGGCTCTATGAAACTTATGTCCTACCTCATAAAAAATGATGTTTCTGCTGTTACTTTACTAGCCTTATTGGACAACAGTTACGACAGCAGATAGCAGAGGCAGCCTATTGCTCAATTGCATTCTCGCCTTTGTATTTGTTTCCAAACAAAGGGAGAAGAAGGGGGATATTGTTAAAAATCTACCCAAGCACCTGTTACCTAAGTCATAGGGCCACAGGAAGTGTAACAGACTGCCCGTTCTGACCCTTATTATTCAACCTTGTGTGGAAAGCTTTGTTTAGCTGTTGCCCTGAACACATCTTTTAAACATTTGGCTGGAACTTTATAACGTATGGGGTACATATTAAAGGCTGGAGACAAAAACTGAATTTTTGTAAGTCTTTGTCTTTTTTCTCTAGTGTGCACTGTTTATACTCTCAACCACGGTTATTTAGTGGCAGTTTTTTAAGCTAGCTATTGAAGTTGTTAAAATTATTTTGGGTGCCCCATGAGATGTGATTGTCCACACAGGGAGATTTTTGTCCCCTGTGACACATCAATGGATGGTATCTTGGTCTGTTGTAGACCTGATGCAATACTTGCAAGATGCAGGAAGGACAATAGTGATGTCAGCTGCAAAAGAGCAGTCTGGAAGTTCATACTAGTAGTCTTTAAATCTAATTTCCCCTTTCATCAGGCTGCCATTCAATAATCCTTTTGAGCCAAGAACTCCTGATCGCTTAAGCACCCCATAAAACCCTATCAATATCTTCTAGTCATGCTAAAGCAATCACTATGCCTTCTTGAAGAAAATTAAGATTATTTTGTCTACAAACACTTTTAACCAGACATCATATACTGCTGTTACAAACATTTCATAACTAAGCAATAACATCTGATTTTGTGAAGTATGAATTTGAGATTAAGAGTTTATCCCAAGCATAGCACTGATAAGTTGTACTAGTTTCCTGACTATTTCATTTCTACTAGAAAATGGATTTCTAAACAGAAAAGTGCAGTGCCTTAATGTAAAATTTATTTTCCGTTAACATTCCAAGTCACATAATACAGTTCAGTGTTATTCTCCAAAGGAACTTTTTTCACTGTTATGAAGCCACCAGTGTTTTCTTCTACAAGTTATATCCCTACTCCAGTTTTTGTGATAATCATACTTTTGCATGCCAGAACTAGCTTTCAACCTTATGCCTCATTACCTGCCTGAGGTGGACTGTTATCACACACAAAACTTATGTTCCCTCTTGCATGCTTTCCCAAATAATCTTGTAAAAACAACCTGTGCAAATTTTACACACACCCAATGCAAACATTCCTTTTAGGATTATATTTCTGTATCATGTACATATGGAACTTTGATAGATCTTAAAAATAAGCAAAAAGTCAATTGAACAACAATCTATTTAAATTGCTCTAATACACTGGAAGCAAAATTGTTGCTGTATTATTGAAAATGAGAAGTAATTGCTTATGACTTACATAATTTTCCTGTCCTAAGGTCTTGGCACATAACCAATTACATTAATAAATCACTATACTATGTTTTTAATGAAATAATTCCAGAAATGGTGGTACTCGTCCCTATTAAAAACCCTGGTCAATTAAACTGTTACTATTCTTGAGAGTCAACAAGTTCCATGATTATAGGACTGTGGACAGAGGGAATGAATACCATAGTTAAGGTCCTCCCAGTGAGATTGCCCTGTAAAAGGAGCTTAGAAATCTTACCACTCTGGATAGTTGTGCTCCCTTGCTCCTGCAGGGACAAGGTTCTGACTAAAGTGTTAATCGTTGGAGACATAGGTCAGCTGCAGGATTCTTAAGGTGTGAGGCATGGATGGTCAACCAGACCAAATGTTTAAACTGAGTCCAGGAGGAAAATTAAGGCGAGTGTGGTCTCTGGAGCCCATCAAATTCATCCTGTACCAGACAAAACACTTCTGAATGTTATTCTGGCATTTCCCCAAAATAGTAGTAATCTCACAGAATGTTTTTGCCATATATTAAACTAACCTGTCTAAGATTTATGTTATTTATTAATAAGTTCTTGTGGTAGGTTAACCCTGGCTGGACAGGGGAGAGAAAATATAACAAAGGGCTCGTGGGTCGAGATAAGGGCAGGGAGAGATCACTCAGCCAATTACTGTCACGGGCAAAACGGACTCAACTTGGGAACATTAACTCAATTTATTGCCAATCAACCAGAGTAGGATAATAAGAAATAAAAACAAATCTCAAAACACCTTCCCCCCACCCCTCCCTTCTTCCCGGGCGCAGCTTCACTCCTAGATTCTCTACCTACCCCCCCAGTGGCGCAGCGGGAAGGGGAATGGGGTTTATGGTCAGTTCATTGCACATTATCTCTGCCATTTCATCCTCTTCAGGGTCAGGACTCATCACACTCTTCCCCTGCTCCAGCATGGGGTCCCTCCCAAAGGAGACAGTCCTCCACAAACTTCTCCAACGTGGGTCCTTCCCACAGGCTGCAGTTCTTCATGAACTGCTCCAGCATGGGTCCCTTCCATGGGCTGCAGTCCTTCAGGCACAGACTGCTCCAGTGTGGGTCCCCCACGGGGTCACAAGTCCTGCCAGAAAACCTGCTCTGTGGACTTCTCTCTCCACGGGTCCACAGGTCCTGCCAGGAGCCTACTCCAGTGCGGGCTTCCCACGGGATCACAGCCTCCTTTGGGAATCCACCTGCTCCCGCGTGGGGTCCTCCACGGGCTGCAGGTGGATATCTGCTATAATACACATATGCAGTATTATCATATTATATTTTTATCTTCTAATATGCGTTACATGTTGTCAGTACTACTATAAATAATAGTATTTATTATTGTGTTATTTAATCTTGTTCAGATCTAGGCTATTTATATAATTTATTTTTTCAGCTTTCTAAAAGGAAAACATTGATTCTAAGTTAGTTAGCTAGGTCTCCTTGAGAAATGGAGACAAACTTGCATCCATAAAGATTTCACCTATCTTACAGCTCTCTCCCAAGCACCTCTAGAAGGCAACTCATTCAGTCCCATTTACCTCCAGTGACAGCAGGGTCAGTGCAAACAACCAGCTTCACCTAGAAATCTAGCTTTTAGGTGGCTGAAGTTATATGTGATGAATCCTTTCCCAATTTGAAATACAGATTTTTCTCCTCCTCCCACTGTACTACTTACTTGTAGAAGTATATAATGTGAGATTGAGAATGAGGATGCTGTGTTTGATAACCTTTTGTGTTTATTTGACAGTATTCATGTCAGGGGATTGTTATTTTTTTAAAGAAATATCACAAATTATCATCAAGGTGTCAAAAGAATACCAAAGACATGTGTTTTCAACAGAGAAAAGGCAGAAAAGTTACCATGCTGGAAATAATAAAATAATTTGCAGATCTGTGTTGTTATTAACATTTGTATCTACAGACCCACACCAACTGCAGGGAGCCACCCTGAACCTGCATGAAAGCACAATAGTGTTCACTTGTCTTTTAAGTGGATATACTTACGATTAGATGAATGGTTTCTTAACTGAGAAATTTCTTACCACTAGAGGGCTCAAAATTGCTGTATGATTTTGTGTATGAATATATGCATAAACATACATATATACATATACACACAATGTATGATATGTGTACATCTTTCATGTGTATGTTTTATTTGTGTGTACACAGGTATAAACACATATATATGTACATACATATACATACTTGTATTTTAATAGATGATCTATTTTTCTTTTATTTTAAAGGTTTTGAACATTTAAATGCAATTCAAATCTTAAAAATTTTTAATAGAACTTTGCAATTCACCATATAAACGTGAAATGTTTCTTTAATCTCATAAAATAATTACAATTTTCAACTTTGTTCTCAGATTTACACAGAACATTCATTTCATCAGATTGAATAGTGAAAGTAATCACAATAAAATACAGTTCAAACTTCCATGACCAATGCCTGCTGTCATCATATGTTTTATTAAGATATCTGGATGACACTGTATAACATGGGCATAGTTCATTTTTTCATAAATGTCTTTCCACAGAATGTAATGCAGTGTTGCAGAATCTATCACACCAAGTATTTTTGTTTGATTGTTTGACATATTCTCCTGGGGAATCTTAGAGGCTCTAAATAAATAAAATGTTCCTGGAAAGCTGACTGTTTTCTTTCACTAATGTGACAATTGTAATGAAGAGAGAAATGGCTTTCAACCATTTTTAAGTAATGGAGATAGTGCAACCCAATTCCTCCACAGTATGACGATATAATAATGAATAATTTACCCATGCAGTCCAAAAGATAATTAACATAATATTTTCAGTCAGACGTGACATATACAAAAGTTTGAGTTATCAATATATTTTTTAAATGTTAGCAAAGTTATATTCATCTAAGTATAAGAAATCTGCTCAAGAAACCAATATTTCGAGAACAATGAAGTTTCAGATTATCATGATTAACAATAACGTATGTTGTAGAAATAGGAACACAGACACCAAAATGTTTTGCAGACATTTATTGCTCTACATAATACTCAGTTTTGAATAGAGTTTCTCTGGAACTTTTTCCTGTACAGAAAATTGTGGAAAAGCACAAGAAAACAGAAGATACTCTTTTTGCAGCATTTCAGTGTTTTGATTGTTTGCGGGAAATTGTGTTGAATATGACCATGTATATGAATAAGGACTACTCATGTGAATGAATATTTGTATAAATGAACAAAATCTTTCAGACTTTGATACAGAATAGTATCTTTGAATTTGGCTGGACTACATGTGATTACAGCCTACGTTATCACTAGTATAGTTAGATACTAACAATTGAATAGAGCTTTAACATATTCATTTTCTAGCATCATCATTTTATGTATGTTTTCACATGTCCTACCACGTGTTTCACCTTCATAAAATGGTAAATTCTTCAAAAAGCACAATAAAATAATTGGGGGCAGGGGGAAGTTTAGACTAAATAGTAAAGTAGGCTGGAAATACAATTCTATCACCATGCACGTACGCTTAGCTAAACTTTAAAAGTACAGCTTATTATAGTCCCATTTCTGTTAAATTATTCACTTTAAAATGAAAAATACGTGGAACTAAGCCAAGATATTTTTGCTTTAAGAATTTTAACTCTTGCATATTTTGCTTTAAAAGTTTAGCTTTACTGATTGTGCATGAAGTTAGAGTAGAACTATAATGTTCTAATAAAAAATCATCATCTTTTGTGTACTTTTTCTTATGCGTAATGAATTCTTAATTTTCCAGTCTGTTATCTGAACTTGGAAAACAAGCTGGCACATTGGATGACAGATATTAAAATTGGTTTTATTACTGATAGACAGGGTCGGCTGGCATATTCATCACATCACCTTTGGTTCCAGGAGTAAATCATCCTGAAATCAATAAAGTAGACTGAAATGTATTGAAACTAATTTTACTAAATTAAAATTGAATTTTTATAAATTTAAAACACATTTCCATAACTGGAAGATCCATTTCCTTAACCACAGCCTACTGAAGTCAATGAAATTATGCCAGGAATAAGGTTCTAACAAGATTGAGTTAGCTGTTCCATTAGGATCCTGAGAAAAAACATCCTTATGGTATCACACCACTGTACAAATTAGCTCTAGTGATTTCACATTTATATTATCCTCAGTATAAGAAGGACATCAAACAAACTATTAAAGAGTGTCCAGAGGAGAGCACCTGAGATGGTGAAAGGCAAGACTTAGGAGGAGCAGCTGAGGTCACTTGGTTTGTTCAGCTTGGAGAAGCGAAGGCTGAGGGTGACCTCAAGAGCAGCAGCCCAGGGGGAGGTGCTGATCTCCTCTTTCTGGTGACCAGTGATAGGACACGAGGAAACGGAATGAAGCGGTGTCAGGGGAAGTTCAGATTGGACGTTAGGAAAAGGTTCTTCATTGAGGTGGTCGGTCACCAGAAGAGGCTCCCCGGGGAAGTGGTCATGGCACCAAGCCTGTCAGAGTTCAAGGAGCATCTGGACAATGCTCTGAGTCATATGGTTTGGTTTTAGGTAGTCCCGTGGGGAGCAGGGAGTTGTTGTATTCAGTGATCCTTATGGGTCCCTTCCAACTCAAGATAATCTATGATTCTATCATTCTATTTCTGTAATCCTCCCATGAGAGTTTGTCACTCTTGAAAGACTTAAGACTTAACTGACCACATTAGCTACATCTGCAATTTTCTTGATAGTGAATTCGTCACTACCTTACGTCTCAGCATCCTTTGTAGAGGAAAAGCCAATCTGAGTTAATGTTGTATAAATATTTATTAATAACAATCATAATATGAAAATAACGGTGATTTTCACAAAGATCCTACGTGCCACAAGATTTGTATTGGGTACAAGGAACTGCAATATGACATTTCTTATAAGAGTGAGGATTAGAACTCTTAACTAAATAGGTGGTTTTTTTACCCCCTTCAAATGAAGTAAGAAACAATTTTATATTGCCACTGTTTTACACTACTTTTTGCAGTAGTTATACTAATTCAGTGTATTTTACAATTAACTCTTGCAACTTTTCAGCTCTGGGGATTACTGCTGAATAAGTTGTTTGTAATTAGCTTTATCTATAGGCCTACATCAGTGTATACAGAAATCTCTGGAAATAGATTTTTGAGTAATACATATTTCAATGCATAGAATGGAAAAAATGAAGTAATATTACACTGCCTTGATGACAAGTGTCAAAGTCTGTTTGAGTATTTATTATTCTTTCAATACATAGATATATGTTAAGGATTTTCTCTTCTTTATGATCACGTCAGCAAAAAAATAAATCATATGCTATATCTGTATTTGCTTTACCCAATTTATGGGAACTTTGTTTCTATGGCTATTGAATTTCAACAGAACTGAATATGTCTCATTATTTGGAGAAAATAAATGCTGTCCAACTCATTAAATCTAGATGAGGTGAATATATTCTATTTTGTAGTGTATTATCCAGGAAGCATTTTCTCCATCAAGCTTCAGGCATTTTATTAGCTAAAATAGTCAGTCTCCATATGCTCTCTCTTTCACCAGTGGAGAAAGTTCTCATTGTTGTTGCCTTTGCTTAGGTAGAGCTCCCTAATGTGGTTTATTTCAGAGATCATTTGATATAAACAAAGATGGAAGAGACAAAGATGGAAGAGATGGAATTTTAGCTTCAGTACATTATTTTTAATCTGTTGGCAACAATGAGCTTTCGGGTGGGATGGGGTGTGATAATTTTAATGAACTTTTTCTTACTTTGACGATATTTGTTTTTTAATTTCTACATAATATCTACATAACAATATAACCTCACAAGTGAGTGGCAGTCATAGGTTACTTCTATATCTGTATCCATCATATCAGTCTTCTAAAATATGAAATTTTCTTCCATTTTTCTATATTTCAAGTGCATTACAGGTAAGAAGTTGCCAAAGCTTTCTATTACAAACATGCTGGTTTTAGCCCAGTGGCTGTTGTTGCCCTATGCTTCTCCTAATCCATGAACGTGCTCCATAATATCATCACCATGACATGCTATTGGGTTAAGAAATGCCAGGCATTAACCAACCTTAATTGGCTAAACTGGCAAATATAAGCTATCAGACTGAACAGAGCTTTTTATAAACTTTATTTTTAAAAAAACCCAACATTTTAAATATGGGGTTTAAGGGATTAAACCCTTTGTTACAAACACATACAAAGATTAGAGTTAATTTCCATTTTAAATACTTACTAACAGGCATACCAAGTGGGGTAAACATGTAGGACAAGATCCCGGGGCTCAGAATTACAGGGATCTAACAGCAGTCAATCCAAAGCAATGACAGCATGCGACAGAGGCAGGAGGTCCACTTATAAATACCTTTGTTGTGAGCCATGGTGAATCTGTAAGCATTGTTGCTAATATGCACAATGTTCCTGTTTCTGTTTTGTTGTGATTTGTATTTTTTTTTTACAGGCATTTATCTCACTTGCAATGACTCAGTTCTGCAGTAATTTTATTTTTACTGTTTCAACATATGAATTTTTCTATTCTAGAGCAAACAGCTTAAACCTCTAAATGAAAATAAGAACAACAACAAGAATACAAATATTTAGAAGTTTTGAAACAGGAGTTTTCTTACTTGGAGAAAATATTACAAACAAAATACTCCACAGAAAATTTACAGGAAACATAGTCAGGCTTTTTTTATATATATAACTTGTAACTTTCTATAACATCATATTTATATCTGTTTATAATCAATATAAACAACGGCTATGTAAAGATTTTCATCTTAACTTGTGATTTTTAATTGTTGGAAAGTATGTCTTTAGTTTTCACTTTTGTAACTGCCAAATTTTAAATTATATACCAGCTGTTATTTTGTTTATATAAAATTTATTAGAAACAATAAATTATATATTCCTAAATACTCTTTACATATATTCCTATTAAATATCTCTAAATATTTCTATGCAAAATTCATTCAAGTTCCTCATCACTAGAATATGAAGAGAACCTCTCTTACTGCATGAATGTTTTGCGGTTTATGTTAATATCTTTTATAGAGTTTCCTTCCTCTCTCCACTATTTTTTCCCTTAAGTATTTTGTATTGAATGACTTAAACCCCCTTGAAGTCAATAGAACTGTTTTCATCCAGTAGGTCCGTGGACTTCTATCTTCTACCTGAAGGGTTAAAAAAAAAAAAAAAAAAAAAAGTCTCTAAACATAATATATGTATGTAAAACATTTAAAGCAATTTGTAGCTTCTGTGAAAAAAATGTTTTAAACTCCACATATTCAGAAAGGTGATCAGGGCTGCAGTGGAAAGACGCCCATTGACTTACTGTGTGCTTGGATGAGATTTGGTGGCCTAAATCTGCAATATTGAAGCAATGTAGCTCTCTCCCATTCAAGTGAAAACAAGTGAAGCATTAATCCAGCAAGGTAGGTAAGTGTATGCTTTATTTTGAGCATATGAGTTGTTCCATTCACTTTGGTTGAATTTGAAGTCATACACCCACTTACAAACTTACATAGCAACTTCATGATATAAGTCTTAGTGAAATGCAAATCAAATCAGTTATATTTTGGAACTAGCATTAAAATAAGAAAGTGATTCTATATCTTATAAGTGATTAAAGTAAAAATGATCTCATATTTTGGTACCTTTCCATGCTTCCAATGCTGCTTTCACTGAAACAAAATAACAAGAATAACCCCCCAAACTAATTAATAATCTGCCACCACTTCCTTCTGACTCAAAATGGTAACTAAATAATTTAAATAGACTTGTACTACTGATGAGCCGTCTGTTTTAACCTCACTGCACTAAGGAATACCCTTTGTCTCAAATAGGCAGCATTATGTCTAATCCCTATGCTTTTTCTGGGGCCAGATAGCCTTTGTGTGCAGCTGCCACACAGATACATGTTTTCATGGCAGACTCTGAGGATATGTGCCAAATCATTCTGGCCAATTTATCCTGGCAATAAGTTTTATATGTTTACCCTCCCCCACCAGGAGACTTTCCAGTTCAGGGGTATTTTGTAGTAATTGATTTCAAGTAGGTAGAAATATAAAGCACTGAATCATTCATTTTTGTTGGGGAAGTAAAATAATTTCTTCAAGAACAAACGACAAGGAATTTGCTGAACTCTAGGGAATAAGCACTTGAAGTTCCCAGTATAACTTCATATTCTTAAAGGTAGTAACTATTGCCTAAAATCTCGCTGTGCTGAAAATTAATTTGTAATCTACTGGCATATGCATTTTTATATAGTAAGCCTTTAAAAAGTATTTTTAAAGATCTCTAGATCTCTACTAGGAAATATTACTATAGCAATAATATTAGAGATATGACTTTTATTACCTTTCCGTTGGCAAAAATCCTACTGTTATAATAGTATTATACTTGTAAAAATGAATTTTGGTGGCATAGCTCATTATTTGGAAAATGGATTACAAATTATACTGGGAAAAAAGTGGGGTTTGTTGGTTGTTAACATTAGGAGAGTTTACTAGTATAATTTTACTAGGATATATTTGTCTTTCATGATCTCAAGTGGTATACATTTTGGTAGTGAGCAAAATGATCAGAGCAAGTCAAATTTTGCTACATAATTTAATATAAATCATGGTTACCACAGAAAAATCAGTAACTTTGCCTTTATTGTCTCATTCTTGTTTTTCCTTTGTCCCTTGTGCAACATGCTTACTTGCCCCCCTTTCTATTCCTTTTCCAGCAAGATTTCTGATCTTCTCCACTAAAATAACTCTCATTTGTCAGCTGAACTATAGCAAACTTCCAGGCTTCAAAAATCCCGAACAAGGCCCTATATTGTAAGACTACATTTAAAAAGATGACCTGTTTTTACTAGTTTTAATTAATGAGAACAACCAAGACTGTATTAGACTCTTTGAAAGCATGACTGAGCTCTAGCAGAGATGTCCTTATGACCACTTAGGGGGTGCTGAATTGTTCCAGGTCTTTCGGTTCACAGGAAGGGGACCAGGCTTGACAACAGAATCAAAGAAACTATTTTTGCTGTTAATGTCTCTTTTTTCATATTTCATATATCCCAAAGTGCCAAAATTTCAAACAAACGAGACAGTTGGTGGTGGGTGGGCAAAATGAGATATAAAATAGATACTGCTAGAGCAATTATAGTAATAGAGATTGGAAACAGGTATGCTGATTCCTTGAAAAATACCCTGTTCACCATACTGTTAGAGGAATACACCCTGAAGCATCTGGAGTGATAGCTGGCTGAATTCAGTTTGTAGAAGAGATGCTTCAACAATGTTCTTTTGTAAGACAGTGCTAAGAAGTAACACAGAGTAACACTGTAAACTGACATAAGCTACACAAAGGGATCCTGCTATTTCTCACATACTATGTTACATCATTGTTTCACTACACTGGAATTACTCCTACTTTGTACCAGTTTTAATCCCTGAATTATCTATTTTCCTATTAAAAAAAACCCAAAACAAACCAACCAACCAACCAAACAAAACTCTCCCAAAAGCCCAGAAACTACTACTATTATTGAAAGGCATATTGAAAGGCAATTGACATCAAGTCTTCAATTTCTTTCATTCTCAGAAATAAAAGGTCTTTAAATTACTGTACAGAAAGATCACATGGAGATGCCTTTTTGGAGTAAGTGTCCAGCCACTGGAGTTTTATGGATCTTGATCCACGTGGTCAATTCCTTGGTAAGGATGAAAAATCATCTTGTCCTGCGGTTACCTTGTTTTTTACCCTGAGATCTGGATAGGTCCTCAGGTATCCTCAAGATATAAAGAACACAAGAACAGCTTATAAATCTGATCTACAGATTCAGGAATGAAGAACTGGGAACAATTCAATTCTGTATTCCTGAAGGAAAGTCCAAAAAAGCCTTAGCAAATTTTGATGAATATTGTGGGAATAGGAGGTGGCAGGTGGTCCCTCTGCTGAGACAGCAGAAATGGACATTGATTTCCTACACACGCTCTCTCCTTCCACCAGCAGAAAGAGAGTTTTGGCCAATACAGTCCATGTTAAGATAAATAGTATGGTCAAATTATTACTGATTTTAAGTTACCATCCTCAGTTTACTGGAAAAAGAAAGCTACTACACAGTAATGGTCTACAATACGAAAGGGTTTAGCAGTTGTCCATGCTCTTTCCTGTGAAGAATGCAACTATAAACACTTGGCTTTTAGTTTGGCAATGCATATAATACAGGTGCAGATAAAAGGAATATAAATATGGGAAAACAGATAATTGGGTCACTTTCTGTCTAACACGCGTTTAGCTTTTTTTTTTCCGAAACCATAGGTTTGATTTTCCTAAGTTTAATATTGCTGCAATCTCGGAGAATTTCCACTGAAACTCAAAATTTTTTTACTGGTGAATAACTTCGGCAGTATTTAAACTAGCAACAATTGAATAATTTAATGAATAATATTTTAACTGATAGATTATTGGAGGAAAAAAAATTCATAAATAGCAGGCAGAAGTTAAAGATTTGAAAGAGACTTCTCAGTGCATCACTAACTGTAATTTTACTGGAGCCAAAGTTTACCAGGAATCACAGCAATTGTTCAGTAATGAAAAACTGCCAATAGTAGTGGCATCATTTTGGACAAAGACCATAGCTGTTTTCTTTTACCTAGCCAGGGTGTTTCAGAGGTATCAGTTTTCATCTAATGATTATTGGGCTCTGTTGTATTTCCCATAAGGGGAAAACCCAACTCTTCATTCTGTTAGCCAGAAGAGAAATATCCATCAGCTATACAAGTCAAGGGACTTCAGGACATGGTTTAGTGGACACGGTGGTGTTGGGTTGATGGTTGGACTCGATGATCTTAAAGGTCTTCTCCAACCTAAACAATTCAATGATTCTATAAGAAACAGGAGGTTGAGTCTTGCTCCACAAAGTGGACTTTTTCAGATTAGGTGATGTTTACTAGAACTTTACCTCAGTTATTCTGCAGATTTCTATTTGTTAAAATATATGCTTAATTGCTTTGGTTTATGTCTTCCAAATCTCTTTCACTTCTAAGCACCGCTCTCATGTCTGTGGGAGAGATTAGTTTGAGTGCTACCATCCACACTGCCACTAGCTAAGAGTGTTTTTAGAAATACGGCTGGCAAACTGAATTTGTATTCCTTGCCATCACTGAACTAACTCTTACTGAAGTTATAGAATACATCAGCTGGTAGGACATGACTGAAAGAAACAGAAAAGTATTCAAGACCCCACAACAGCTTGAACAGCCTCTGGTTAGATATGCCAGGCTAGGGCTGGCTGAAAAAGAAAAGCTGAGCAACAGATTACAGATTTGGAAAAAGAGGAAAACACTGCTGATACAGACTTTTTTATTTTTCCACTGGTCCTTTCTCCGTAGAAATCATGACAAAGTGGGAGCAAGGCTGTACTACAGGCCTCCACAACTATTTTCCCTTGTGCTTCAGACCATGAACAACGCAGGTGGCTGATACACTGCAGGGCCGTTGCTTGCATTTTGCTAAAAGCTATTTCATTGCCCCCCACCCAGGACAAAAACACAGCTTGCTTTAAACTCCCTGTTGACCTCAGCCACTAGAGGGCTGCACTTTATGCGATATGCCCCCCAGCCCTCAATTATCACCGCTCCGAGCAGTGAAATAAGGAGAAATAAGCATATTCTGAAGCATATCTGTAATAATCAATATTTTTATTAATATTAAATCAATATTTGTTGAAATGTTGACTATATGCAACTATCTTTTTAGTTAAGTAGAACTGCTACTAAGAAACTAGCTGAGATGCTTCCTGTATAGCTGTAGCTAAATTCTTCAAAGACAAACCTGTCTATTAAACTATAAAAAACCTACTTGTAGGTACCAGAAAAGCTGAAAAAGCTTGTCTTAGTGGGACCAGGAGATAACATATCGGGAAATTATTAAACAAAAAGCATTCTGTGGAGACAAGGGGAGGCACTTGTGAAACAGCTGTTGGTAAAGAAACAGACTAATGCAGGACAGACATCTGCTGAGTCTGAGGAAAATTAGGTTTCAGGATTACCACTTTTTCCTCTAAGCTTATGGAAGATAGATACACAAACAACATACGCGCCGCTTAGCATGTTAAAACCCTTTTTTATTCTATACTTTAATATTCCTGTTGTTAGGATGAAACAATACTTTTGTTTAAAGAATGCAATCAAGTAAATGTTTTATAAGCTAATTGGAGCTCCCAAAGGGAAGACTTGCAGGTGCTGAATCCAATCAGATCTGCCACATAATTAAAATTGGTGCAGGGGGCACAGTAAAACAGATGTGGTCTTAAAACAAGAGAATTGTTTGATTCAATGTTACTACAGATGAATGGGACATATTCAGTGAGATAAAGGGAGCAGTGTTATAATTTATCCAGTTCCACTGCGGAAATTGACTCAAGATGGCTTCATTCAAACATTGTGGGGTTTTTATTTTTGTCTTCAAAATTTTCTATAAGTCATTTGCTTAGTTTACAAATAAAAAGAGGCCTTTTAGGACTGATGACCCTACGAACTGGACCTGAGATTTTCATGTCATGCTGTGCTCTTTCTGGCTCAAATACTAATTAAAATTCTTCAACTGGAACTTAGTTAAAAAAAAAAAAAAAAAAGGAAGAGCTAGAACCAGTCCCCAGATTGCTGTACCATAATTGTGTCAGCAACTGCCAAGGTAACAGAAGCCTAAAATTTTATTTCAGTCAGTAAACTAAGCAATTATGAGTCAGAGTATCTTAGATACAAAGGGTATATGATGAGTAAGAAAGTTCCATTTTTATACAGTCGTTTTTCTGACCATATATGCTATCCATTTGTTACTGAATCTGCCGCATCTATTTCATCTGCCTGTGAGGAGGCTAGATATTGCATTCCTGGGACACAATTCCCATAGAAGTCATTGAAAGTTTCCTCCGTGCAGTGCTGGATCAAGTTCTTAAATTGTGAATGCCTTCGGGCAGGAGCCTGTTCAGATGTTAAAGTGTCCGCGTTTTAATATCCTATAATGCATTACGCATCTGGCTTATAAGTAGAGGTGATGTGCTGTATTATACATTATACATGAAATTTGAATTTTAAGTACTAAAAATTGTTTGGGGCAGTGTTAATGGTAAGTGATTACTAAAACTAAGGCCGAGTCTCCCAGGGAGATTAGAAAGGAAATTGGATTTCATCCACAAACAGCCAGGTTTTAAGCTTGCATAGTGAGAGGAATCAAGTCAGCAGCCATTCCCCACACATACGTATCAATACGAATTTAGCACGGAGCATGGTCTAAAGCAATACACACAGATTTCTAAATTTTGTACAGAATCGATGCTCTAGTACTGACCACTGCCGTTACGGTTACACCGGTTTGAGATATTTTTTCAAAGGCAATGAGCCAATTCAATAGCAAAGAGTCGAGTAAAAATGCTTTTATACAACGTAAACAATCCCCCCGAGCCCTCCCACCCCCGCCGCCCTGCACCTTACAATGTGTTAAGCTTCAGCCCGAACCATCTGAGATTTGTCAGCACAAACAGCCTTCGTCGCTGTGAAACCTCTTTGAATTTTCTACGAAATATTTACGTAAGAAACGCCGCTCTGGGTCACGCAGCTCCAGCTAGCCCGGCTGTCACAGTATAAAAATAATATCTTTATTATTTCTTTTTTTTTTTTTTTTTTTTTTTTTTTTTTTTTTTCCTTTCCTACAAGCCTGCGCGACGCAGCCCGGCGCGTCCACGGCTCCCGGCGCGGCAGCTCTGCCCGCCGCTGCCCCGCCACCCGCGGCGGCCGGGAGGAAGGGCCGCGTCCACACCGGCCGGGTCGCGTCGCGCCGCGCCGCGCCGAGGTGGTGCAGCCAGCCCCGGCGAGGACATGTCCCCGCTACCCCACCGCCCCCTCGGGCGATCTCAGCCGTCCTCCCACGCAGCTGCCGGCCTATGAGGCGCACTGTGTAACCCAGGTGACGCCGCATCACGGCGGGGACCCTCCCGGGGCGGGAGCCGGCCTCCACACACGCCCTCCCCGCCGCCGTCGTCGCCGCCGCCGCCGCCGTCGCCCCCCGCCCCCCGCCGGCCGCCGCAGAGGTTAAACCACCTCCCCTGCTCCCCCCCAACGGCTCTTCCACCCGCGGCCCGTGATTGGCCGTACGCCTCAATCCCAACCTCGCTCTCTTTTGTTCCGATTGGCTGGCTCCCCCGCCTGTCTTCGCAGGAAGCCCCGCCCTTCTCTTTTATGCCGGCCTTCTTCCCCCCCCCCCCCTCCCCCGCCGCCTGTCCCTCGTCCCCATCCGCCCCCCGCCCCCGTACGTGCACCCCCTCCCACGGCTCTAACCTCTCCTGCCTTTTGGGTTTCTGCGGTGTAGCCGAGGGTGGCGGCCCCAGCCCGCGGCCGGTCGGTCGGTCGGTCAGCCGGCCAGCCAGCCAGCCGCCCGCCCGCCGGCGGTGGTGGTGGTGGTGCTGGGGCGAGAGCGGAGCAGCGCGGCACCGGCAGAGATCCCCCCCCCTCGGCACCCCCGCGCACGCGAGCCCGTCAGTGAGGGAGGGCACGCGAGCCCGGGAGCGGCGGGCCGGCGAGCCGCAACGCCAGGCGCGGCGCTAGGGCAGGCAGGGGCGGACGGGGGCTCGGAGGCAGCGTGAATCATCTCCCACTCGCTCCCTCGCCCACCATTTACACCGCTCGCTCGCTCGCTCGCTCGCTCCCTCCCTCCTTCTCCCCCTCCCTCCCTCCCTCCCTCCCTCCCCGCCGCCTCAGTCTCACTCGTTCTCTTCCCCTCCTCTCCTCTCCCACTCACTCCCTCCTCTCCTCTCCCACTCACTCTGTCCTCTCCTCCTCCCGTCTCACTCTTTTCACTCTCTCCCCTCCTCCTCCTCCCCTCTCCCCCTTTCTCTTCCCTCTCTCGCCCCCCTCGTTCCCCTGTCTCCCTTCTCCTCATCTCCTCCTGACACTGCACTGCAGCTGCTCCTCCAGCCCAGTCCTGCCCGCTTCCCTCCCTCCTTTCCCTTCCCTCCCCCCGGGTGCCAGATAAACAAGGCGCGCAGCATCCTCGACAATCCCGAGCTTAGCTCTACATTTTCGAAAAGGACAAGAGAACGGGACGAGCCCCCTCCCCTCCTCCTCCTCCCCCTTCCTCCTCCTCCTCCTCCTCCTCCCCCCTTCCCTCCCTGCCCCCCCACCACAGAAGGGAAGAGACAATTCTCCTCCGAGCAGCAGCAAACATGATGGCGGCAGCTCCCATCCAGCAGAACGGGACCCACACCGGGGTTCCCATAGACCTGGACCCGCCGGACTCCCGGAAAAGACCGCTCGAAGCCCCCCCTGAAGCCGGCAGCACCAAGAGGACCAACACGGGCGGTGGGTATACCCTCTGTCACCTCCCCCCCGCCCAACCCACCCACCTCTCCGCTTCCCTACCTGCCTGCCTCCCCCCCTTCCCCCCCCCCCCAAACATTCCCATTTCTCTAATGTTATCATTCATCAAAATGGCGTCGGTTTTCAGCATCTACCAGTCTTTTTATTTAATATCCACGCTGGGCTGCACAGCCGTGACCCTACGGAGACTAGGAGGGAGCACAAGGGGCTTCCGCAGCCCAGCTACCTCCCTCGCCCGCTTAACGATGGGCGAAAATAAATGGCAGCTGGAAGGAGACGGCAAACGCGCTTTCCTCCTTCCACATCCTCTGGGTCGCAAGTTGAATTTCAGCCTTGCCGTGCGTTTTCCTCCTCCTTGGCCTCACTCCTATTGTCAGCGCATACAACGGCGTGCGTTCGCCGTGCCGGGGGCGAGGGCTGGCTGGTGGCGGGGGGAGTCGCCGCTCGGCTGCGGGGACTCGCTAGTTAACAGCCTGCTCTTCCTGGAGGAGATGAGTTATAACGGGACCGGCATCTCCGCTGTCCGTTTGCACCGGAGTCGTCATAACAATGCACCGAGGCAGAGGTGAATTTATTTGCCCAATTTTGAGAGCAGCGTTCTGACTGTGCGTGGTGCTATGCTGGTACGGGTGGGCACGACTGTCACGCACGGGCACTTCTCGAGACGTTCATAGTCTCGGGCAGGAGACGTAGGGTGGGCTGGGATCGTCCCTTCCGCGTGGGGACGGGGGGGGGGGGGGGGGCAAAGAACAACTTTGTGAAACAGGTCTCCTGGTAAAAATCTTGATATCCGTGCCAATGGGACGTTGCCTTAATTGCCGGGGAGAGCCTCAGCCTGGGGGAGCAGCGTGCCCTTATTGCCTCGCACTCTCTCGGAGCCGGTTACGGAAGGTCCTTAGGCTTCAGCGTGGCTGGGTTTAGCGGTGGGGCGAGAGCACGGACAATTGTGCGGTTGCCGAATCAGACCGGGAATCTTTTTTTTTTTTTTTTTTTTTTTTCTTTTTCCCCTCCATTCATTCTGTGGATTTTTTTTCCTGTTCCGATTGTGTGCTTTAACGCTAGTGGTGGGTAGAGGACTGGCATTGTCCATCTCGTCACCTCTTAAGTGTATTTAAAATAAGTGACTTAGGCTTTTGATCAATCGGGAAAAATTCTTCTTAATGTCCTTTAATTAATGAGCTTAAAAGAGATCATTGTCGCTTAAGAAGTGCTAAAGGAATGCATCAGGATTACTTAGGCAAGTGATTCCATCCACACCATGTCGAGTTGTTTTCTTGGCAGTGACTGAAATGCTTGGAATAAAACCCCACATTTTGGGTGGGTTATTTGGTAGCAGAGTAGTCGTTTTGCTCACTTAAGAAGAATGCAGGCAATAGCTAATTGCTATTCTCATGTGTTTGCTAATGACAAACAAATAGCCCATCAGAATTTACAATTCGTTCCTTTTTAGTTTTGGCATTTCTTTTGCAGTATTTTCAAGCAAGGTTGTAGTTGTCACTAGGCACGTTTTCGTGCAGGGCTTTATTTTTTTTCAAGGGGGTCCGATCATTTCTGCGTGCCGTGCTGCTTACCATTGGGAAAAAAAATTCACCTTTGAAATATAATTCGGATTTTATTCTTATTCTTCTACAGAATTAAGGAATCTATGTGGATTCTTTAAATCTGCTCAGAATAAACGAACGTATTTTAAAATGTCAAAGGCATAGTCAACATGTCTTGTAGAATGACGCAACTGGTTAGATGTAGATGCATGAATTGACTGGATGAGTTTAAAGATGTAACATTTTGTTTATTTGTGGGTCTGGGGAGGAAAAATCAAAGTTTGTAAGCCATATTAACCGTGAATATCTCAATTTTTCAGAGGATGGCCAGTATTTTCTAAAGGTCCTCATACCTAGTTATGCTGCTGGATCTATAATTGGGAAGGGAGGACAGACAATTGTTCAGTTGCAGAAAGAGACTGGGGCCACCATCAAGCTGTCTAAGTCCAAAGATTTTTACCCAGGTAGGTGCAAAAATTAGCCAATTCTTTATTTTTGAATCCCAAGGGATGTACGTATCTGTCGATGTGTTTCATGTATTGACGACTAAGCTTCCAGCACAGCTGGAAGCATTATTTCTCAGAAAAGTATGTTGCAAAGTGCAACAGTGAGTATCAATGTTCTGTCTGTCTTTGGTGTATGGAATGGACTGGGCACTAACTGCTTGAAATATGTTTAAAGATGTTTAAAATGTTTCTGCAAAAGAGTATTTTTCATTAACGTTTTGATTGCTTTGTTTTTTAGTTTTTTTTTAAAAATAAAAATCTAGCTTTAAGGAACCAACCTGACAGCTGGCTTAAAAATAATTGTTCGTTTGAAGTTTCCAGACATTGTAATGACAATTAAGCTAGAATGAGTAAAAACGAGAGGTCGCCTCTTAAAGAATGGGCCATTTACTTTAAATCCATTATGTACCTTCTTTCTGCTTCACTGCTTTGTTCACTGGCTCTGGAGTGAAGTAAAGAGGACAAGTGCTGCTCTTTAGATATTCTTTATATTATGTTTATCATGATGGTGGAAGAAAACTGTATTATGAAAGTGAAATAATTCGGATGAATAAAGAAATTAGTATTTTACATCAACTGCATTAATACACAAGAAAGAAGTTTTTAATATTTGTGTATAACAGTAATAAATACCTGATTTAGCATTTCTCCTTTATAAGATTTCTGAAGAGGGAGCCTTACATAATGATATACAAGATTTTAGCTTCTGCAACTGAATAATCTCCCTCCCCCCACTCCCCCCCCCAACCCCCCCCCAAAGATGAACAAATTAGCAGTCTGTAATTGAACTTTGTTCTAGAGGACTTTTTAAAAACTGATGTGAAATAATATTATAGCTAACACTTTTTCTAGTGTTTTGATTTTGTTATTTTGAAGAATAACTGTTGATTTAGAATTGAGTTGACTAGTTCTTACTTTGTTCTGTTGGAAAAAGAAGAGCTGCTTTGCATTTGATCTAGTTTAACAAGATGACTGAATTCTACAAAATAGTGAAAGCAGTTGGTGTGGATTTAAACAGAACACTAACATTGGAGCATTTAGCTTTCCTGTCCTCTAACTTTAGTGTCAGGCAGAAATGGATAATTTTTTATTAATGGAGAGATTGTGGTCTATTTACAATGATGATTTTTCATGTGGAAATTTTAATGCACCTGTTGTACATTTCCTTAATGAATGTAGTTTATAATACTTAAATGTCAGATGTTAGTGATGCATGTAGATTTTTCCTGTTGAAAGATACAGCTTATGAACTGATGCTTGTTGTCTTTGAGGTTTTTTTTTCCTTTTTTACTTTTCTTTAGAAAGTTAGAAAAAATTATCCTTTATTTTGAAAGGTGTTAGGGTGGAAAAAAAAAATCAATGTAGGATTGTGAAAACTCTTGGAAGAAATAAAAGCATTCAAAAGAGCCTGATTGCAGAATTAATAACATAATCTGGGTAAAGAGCCGCAACAGTAAATTAAATTCACTGTCAATAGATGAAAATGAAATAGATTTTCTGCATTATACATGAGGTGGTATCAGATATGCAAGGATGTTACAGAAAATTGGTGTTTATGAAGAATATTCCAAATACCAAATTACGAGCCTTTTCATTTTACTACAGTTTATTTACACTCACTTGGAAAGGACGCTCCAAGGATTAGATCTTTTGTTCAGTGCTCTACCACAGTTCTTCTGTTTCCTGATTAAATCAGAATTACATATTTTTTTGTGTAGAAAATTGTAAAGATACAGCAGTAGTAGCAGAAGAACCTTTGAAAAATAAAAATTAGCAAGCTAGAATGACATGAGTAAAAACATTTGTGACATAAACATATTCTCTCTTAAAATCAGTAGTAAAAATATAAATAACTAGGGCAGAGAGGCTCAAGCAGTTTCACTGTAACAGGTGCAAATGAAGTTCTAGTTTGACTTCATGCAGTCTGCTTTAAATTTGCAACCATGTTGTGTCGTATAGAAAATGAGTGTTGTAAGGAAGTTCGTGACTGACAGCTGCTAAAGCATGGAATAAGGATGAGAAATGGATTCCAGTGTGGCTAGCTCTTGTTAGTCTTTCTGTTTGCATTTGACCACCAGCCCATGGAATTTTCGGAGGTCCTGGCATTCCCTGAGCTGATGGCTTTTGGGTTTCTTCCAGACTCTCATGCTCATATAGCATTAGGGAATACAAACCATGTGAAATAGTAACTTATAAGAAAAATAAACCGTATCTTTATAGTATTCTTAAACAATTATTCTGTTTTCCCAATAAAAGTCATTTAGTCCGTACCTCTGCTTATAACTGTAAATGTATTTAATGTACATTTCACTATGGAATGTTGTCTTGCCAAAGAATCTGTGAAACTTTTCTGTATTTCTGAAAAGTTTTAGCAGTCTGCGTAAGTTGCTGTTTGGAAAGGAGGAAGTTGGTTGTAATACAGAAGTCATGAGTAGTTCCTATGATCTAATAGTGTTCTTTTTTTTTTTTTCCTCTGTGATATAGGACTTCAGTATGCAGACTGATTTCTGTTGGAATTATTTTTGTGCATCAAAAGGTGACATAATTACTGAAGAATTATATGACAGCTCTAATTACAAGAAATTGAAGGAAAAAACAGCTTTTCACTGAACATTTTAGTTTACAAAATAGGAAGCAGTATATAAGTACATTACTGTCCACTGCAGTCTTATTTTTTGAGTACAAAATTTATTGTTCTCTTTTCAGGTTACCGGCTGACTTTTTCTAATTGTCTGGACTTCTGCGATTTGACTTTGGTTATTGTGCTTAGACTATCTCCGATTCTTTTCTGTTCAGGCTTGTCCCCCTAGATTAGTGGAAATGAAATTAAAATGGCAAAATATGCCCTACTTTTAAACTAATAGGGGCTGATCCTTTCTGCAGAGAAGTACAGAGTATGTATTGACTAGTAGGTTCTGGTCCAAAATTTAAATACAGATGTAGCCATGCTACTTTAATATTAATGAAGTGAACTTCATAAAGAAAGTGGCTGCTGTGGAGCTATTTTAATGTATGGTTTTATTTTCAGTAGTATAAAAGAGAGTCAGTATTTCTGTGGTATTAAGCTCTCATTGTCTTATCTCTTTCTCCATTCTGAATTATAGTGAGCACTGGACTGAAAACTGCTCTGGACATATGTATTTTTTTCCGTTGCGAATGCTGGCACACACTCTCCCTTTCTTTCTCTCTCATGCAGTCTTGCTCTTTCTCTGCATTCCCACCCCAGTCTCACACATACACACACGCACAAAATTATGTTACATCGCATCATGTTGTTTATCTTGCAACAGGATCTTGCCTGGTCTGAACTGGGTGCTTGAGTGAATTTGAGCTCGGTCAGTGTTTTTCAATTTATTGGAATATGAAGTCATATGTGTACTGAAATTAGATAATATTAAGAACAGAGACTAATAAAAACATAATTAAATGGGGATAAGGTTTTACTGCTTTTAACAACAGATTAGCTGTGTTGTTTTTATAGCAGATTTTTAATCAGTAGTGATCTAAATACTTGGAGAATACAAAAGGTGGGAGTTTCCTCCCCCGTCTCGTATTGACAGTGTATGAACTGTTGTGTGGCTACGTTATGTTTTTACGAAGTGACTTGTATTTGAGATGTTTTGTGTTTGAAGATCAGATTTTTCTGAAACATTCATGTGTTATGGGAGATAGTCGAGGTAAACTTTGTGCAAGTGCCTTTTGAAAAGTCTCTTATTCTGACCCTTAAAAACCTTTCAAACACATTGAATGTGTTACTTAACACAACTTTACAGGAATTTATAATTAATAAGTTCACTTTCTAGTTTCATTACTCCTATTGAACTGTTAGGAAGGGGAAAGGTATAATATGTCAAGCTTGAGTACCATTATTATTTCCTTTATATAATAAAGGAATTGTCATGGTAATTTATAACTCTTAAAAATAACCTAAAGTCTAGTAGGGAAAAGAATCTGTTTTAAAAATCAACACTTGAAATAATATCGAAGTGGAATACTGCTTTTTCAGCTGTGGAAGAGAAAAAAAGTAATGGAGTTAGAAGCGAGAATGGTGTTAGTTATTAGTTGTCTGTTGTCATGGTTCCTTGAAGGTGGTTTGTCATACATCAATAAATGCAGCTCACTTTTATTCTTGATACTTCTAATTTTTTCTAAAGTGTTAACATTAGCTGATTAGAGACTTCATAAGTATATATCTAAGATTTTCAGATTCTTTTGTAAACATTTACTTACATGAGTAACTTTGGGGATAATGGGACTGAGGAAATGACTAAATAGTGAGTAGAGATTTCAGAGCTGTGTACGTTTGTAAAGTAATCACTGGAATCACTGATCTTTCTACTAGTTTAAAAAAAAAAAAAAAAGACCAACCACCAAAAACCCCCAAGTGTTGATTGCCAGCTGTTCAGAGAGATAATTCTCAGTTGGACAGTTGTCTGTTGCCTGGTTACTGGAACAGAATAAAAAAAAGTTGGCTTGTTAGCCAGCAGATCCTTAGTATTTTACATTTAAAAGGAAGCTGAAACTGAATATGTAACTTGGTATGATCTTGAGATTGTTACATATCTAACTCGCCCAGTGTATCATTGCTTAGTAGCTTCTCATTTGGTGGGTTTAGAGAAATTTTGAGTGGAAGTTTAAGTAGAAATTTTGCACTGATTTCTTCTATGTGTAGGGACTTACTCATGTTAATGAGTGAATAAACTTTGACGTAGTAAATGGCTTTGGCTTGCATGAAAGTGCTGTGTCTTTGTCTTGTATAAGAAAGGTTTAAAAGAACTTGTGATAGATTTGGAATGGTTAGTCTAACTTTAGTAAATGATACAGAGTAACCATATGTGCACTTAGTTGGCAAAATAAAGAACAAAGTGAGGATGGCTGTTATCATAGTGAAATGCCGTATTTAATCATTTTCAACCTTTAACTGTGATTGCTTTTGACTAGTTTTCAATATAATTGAAAACCAAATGATTCTTAGTAATTAGAAAGGTTATGTAGGTGAAAGTCCTATTAACAGTGTGTTTTTTTGATAAACTTGAGATTTCTGTAAAGCAGTTATTCATTAAGAATATCTATTTTCTGGACTAATGTATTCTGGAAAAAAAAACCCCAAACCTAAAAAAATAGCCAAAGTTGTTATGCACTGAAAATGTTACATTTTCCTCTTTCATAAAGTTTTAAATTTCCATACAATACTTTGATGGTATTTTGCAGATAGATCAAAATTTTAATGGATGTTTGTCAGAACGTAGGTCTTGGAGCTACTATTTTAAAAATGATAAACAGGGAATGTCTGAGTCTCTTAACTGTTTTCCTTTTCTCCCTTGTGCAGTAAAAGAAACATGTTTTTGCTTTTCTTAATGGGTGTAACCTGTAATAAGCAATACCTTTTTCAAATACTTTTTGATCTTGTTTGTTCTTTAATTAATTGCAGTAACTTAGATACTGTCATCAGTAGTTGACCACAGAATTTATTTCGTCAGTGATCAGTAGCATTTTGGCCAGGGGAGAAAGCCTTGGATTTAGTGAATTTGTCAGATGGGCTTTTAGAAATGGAGCATAGAGGGATTTGGGTGGAGGGCTTGCGCCTGATTGCTCTCTCATTTCTGTCTTTGGACACAGCTCTAGCATAAAGTTAGGCAACATCTGTAAAGTTTTGACTGGCAAACGTATCATTGCAAATTGCAGCAGGTGCAGTCAGCGTTGCAGTCTGTCTTAAAAAGAGGTTAGTTTGGTTTTTAGCATTTATCAGTAGGCCAGTGGGAGTTAATGACTTGGTGAGGAGTATGGTAGTTGTCAGTTGTCCAGTGTTGGAATGCTGCAGGTAATTGGGCTGGACTGGTGAGAGCTGTGGCAGTGTGCTTCTCACGTTGCACTGCAGCTGCTGTTGATCTTAATTAATCTGACCCTCAGAGGCTGCAGTGTCATGGTATAAAATGCAATACATACTAGAAATGGAAAGGCTGCTTTTTGACTCTTGTTGATGGTAGTGCTTCTTGGTAGGCCTTTTGGTTTTCTAATTGTATTTGTTTGACACTAGCATTAAATTCTTAATGTACTGCAATCTAAAACTGTAATACATTTTTGCTGTTTATCAAATGTATCTGATAAGTAATGAGGCTGATAAACATGTTTTTGAAATGTCACTTATAATGGACTTAGCAAAAATATTTGTGTTCATTCTGACAATAAATACAATTGTCTGTAAATGAGAAGAGTTATATTGTTTGTGTCTGGTGTGAATTTCTGGTGTACTGTAGTATGCTGTGTTAGTGGGGTATGCTTGGTGCTTGTGCCGGCTAGCTCAGAGTTGTGATTCTTTTAAGGATTTCTAGTAACATGGAAACATGTAAAATTGAGAGCTGGTATTTGGTAGTTGGAATACATGAGTGTGCTGTTCATGTGCGAGACTATTAATTTACTGTAGGTATACTAATATCTCCTGCCTAACTGCATGACATGGCTTTTAGGAGACTATGAGGTTCCTTGCGTTCACTGGTATTCAGGGTGATTCTGTCTTTCTGTCCCCCAAAGGAAACATCAAACCAGAGTTTAGCCTAGAGGTCTTTTAAATGTTACATTACAGACATGTAAGGTTCTATTCCATCCTATTTTTGTTTTGATTTCATTGCATCCCAATTTGTGACTATTCATAGCATTATAAGGATTAACTGCATTGCCTGTATTTTAATTTAAAAATAGAGAAATGATTGTCAGAATACTCTGTTTTAAATTTGCTGTATATTTAATAGACATATTAAATATTTTAATACATAATAAAATGACAATTATATAAATTCCCATCCCCCATATTAACTTGTTTTCACTTTAACATATTAGATAATTTACTATGGTTGAATCTGATTGGGGTTTACTTAATATTAAATGTGCTGTTCTTGATTATTGCTAAGCATTAAATATCATTTGCAGTTACTTAACTGGTCTGAATGAAATGTCAGTTTAAGGCAGTATTTGGAAACGGGAAGTTTCCAAAACTTGGAAACTGGAAGTTTCCAAATGGAAACTATGGAAGTTTCTGTGCATTGCTATGGTTTCTATGGAAGTCTACTCCCAACTGTACTACGCTAGCATGCCTTTGTAACTTCAAATATGAATTTATCACTCTTTGCTTGAGCTAGTTATGAGCAATACTATTGTGCGTTGCTCTTCTCGACTTCTGAATTGAAATAAATTTTGTGTAAGGTTTGAGTGTTCTGCATAATTGATGGACAAAATTAAGTCTCCTTCATGAAAGACTAGAGAACATAGGCTAATGTATGAAGTAGGTCATGTAAATAACTAGATGTGACTAGATAGCACTTGAAAGAATAGTATATTGGGGACCAGGTTTAAAGTTATATGTTGGTGACATAAATGATCTGGGGTCAGATCCCTTGTAAGCGAGGAAGAGATACCCTTGTCAACTTAAGTATATGAAAGTGATAATGTAACATTAGCCTTTGTTGGATATAAAGAAGCATGAATCTCAGACAAAATTTCGTATTTGCCTGGTCTTTTAGGTTTTGATTGTGAAAAGACTAAACATCTGTTTTTCATCATTGATCTCTCACTGCATCCTGCAGGGCCTGTCATCTCAGCATTGACAGGATCAGATGAAAAATACAATCGATGTGTTGACATTTTTTTGAGAATCACTCAGGTAAGATTACTTGTTATACAGAACTACAGTGAAATTCATGGCTGCTGCTAATGTTTCACCAGTTGGAGCCTTTGCATTCTCAATCATTAATTAAATTAGATACTGAGGTTCTCTGCATGTTCCCTTGTTTCTATTTTAAAAGCACTTTTTGTGCCTTGCTCAGTGCCATTTAACTCTCTTGTAATTTCCCACATAAAGAGCTTCACACATTTGTACTATCTTCCCCCACTTCATAGAGTGGCACCTGTTTGCTTGAAGCAAGAACCATAGTGCACACCTCCAAAGGTCTTGGAAGATTTGTATGTACATGTATTTTATTTTATTTTCAAGTAGTGACTTTAGTTCTTTTTAGATTCTTCATTGGCAATATAGGGAAGAAAGTTCTCTGTAGAGAACCAGATAATCAGAGGCAGCAGTAATTTATCATCTTCCTAGTGTGTTCTAAAATGTGATTTTCAAAGTGTACATGAAAAATTACAAATATTTAACTGAATATACAACTGTGGAGCCTTTATTTTTATAACATAAATTATTGAAAATATTTATATGAAGTCATGTACTGGAAAAGTAGGAAATGGCACTAGTCCATTCAGTTGGCTTTGTTGAGCATCCAGTGTGCTTAGAGAATTAAAATTGTATCAGAGTGTATTCCCAAAGAGTTGGGCAATGAAATATCATGGCTTTGAGGAAAACGGGAGAAGACCAGTTGGCCCATATGCTGAGTTGGAGCTTGATCTAGCTGAGGTTTACATTTTGTCCCCATCTGTAATCTGGCATTGGAAAACGCCAAAGTGTACGTAGGATAGTGTACAGTAGTAGTAGCAGCAACAGCAGCAGCAGCAATTCGGGTGCTGCAGCAGATACTGTTTTTGCAGCAGTATTGAACTGGAGTTATAGAATATTTATGTTTTATTGTAATCTGGCAGCTACCAACAGTTTTCCTGAGGAACATAAAAAAAAGAAAAAAAGAAAAGGGAAATAGGTGGCTTTTTAGCAGTGTATTGACCTGGATTTGAAGAAAACGTCTGTGGAACAAGAGAGGCTCTTCTGTCATTCTGTCTGTGCTGAGTTTCAAAGGTCTGCAATCAAACTCTGCTACTGGATGCCTTAAAGCTTTATAAAAATGATTTGTTGCAATGAGAAGTGTTAGACATAGAACATGTATGGGGTTTGTTTTCTGTCTTGCATGTGTGTGCACACTTCATTCTTTGTATGTCTTCTACTTAACTGTATTAGATGAACACTTGGCAGCTCTGTCAATCTAAAGTAAAAATTGGATTCCCCAGGAACTCCTTGTAATTATATCACTTCCCAACTTCTGCATCTTCTACTATGCAGTGCAGCACACCTAAGTCTGCCAGTTCTTGTTGTGAAGCAGCATATAATTTCTAGCATAGTGAAATGCTTAAAAAAAATAAAATAAGGAAGTGTTAACTTTATAAAGATTTTTTTTTTTTCTTTTTCAGGGGTATAAGTTTTCGTGGTTTTGTTTAGGTAGTAATGCCAAGTGCTCATCTAGTATTTGCACTGCTTTTAACAATAATAAAATACATACTTTATAATTTTATAAGCTGTCTAGTTCTGTATGGATCTACGTCTATGACTAGCTGTTCTATTAAGTGCCAACTTGATACATAAAATGAATAAATTCTATTTTTCTGATTAATTGATCCCAAATAACCAGAAAAAAGATGGGGCAATTTTGTGCTATGAGCAGATAAACTCTTAGGATTGGACAGGAAAGAGCCTCTATAAAAAGGAAGTTACCTTGTATAGCCAGTAGCTCTTCATTTTACTTGAGTTGATCATAATTTCTTTCCCTGAATAACTAGTATTCAGAAGAAAGAAAAAAAATTGTTCCTCAGCCAGATTTTAAATCAAGTTGTTAAAAACAATATTTTTAAGTGTATGTAGAAATCCACATGTAACTGGTAGCCTCAGAGCTTTAGTCTTGCATGTTCTTGATGAGAAAATCAATGAAATAGGTGGCTATATTTGTTCTCCTTTAGCTTTCCTGTACCTTTTAAAAACAACCCCCTCTCAGTTTATGCAAATGTTTTATAACCTTCTAGTCTTAGAGACATAGAGTGGATAGTGGTAACAAGATCAGTGTTTGAATTAAATATTTATACCTAGTTAAATTTAATTTTTATTTCAAATTTTAAATGGTACTTTGTTAATTAGTAACTAATCATTTTCTTGTTTCTGTATTATCTTTTCCAGTGGATCATGTTTTTGATAGTACTTACTGTTTGAAAGAATGTGGGTTTTGGTATTCTGAAGCAGTTTCAGTTCTGTCCTTCACACTTAATTAGCTTAGCACTTTCTGATTTGGAGTGTGCAGACATGAAAAGGGCACAAAATTTAGTCATCCAAAATTGTAAAATAAGTACCTTGATTTTTCCCTTCTCCAACACACATGCATCTGGTCATAATGAGGAAAAATAAACCCCTCGTTGTTTATCCACTTTTTGTCCCTTTTGATGGAATAACTTAATATGGTGCTCAAATGACTACCATGCTTTCAGTGTTGGCTAGTCCAGGAACTTAAGTTTCATCATGTGCAAAATTCTTCTCATGTGTTTTCTTTTGTAAAGAAGTCTCTGCTTGTAAATTTTGGCAGCTTTGTATTGGCTGTCTGAAGATCATTGATTTTTTTTTTCATTATTTATTTAAGTATTTGGTTTTTTACTTGAATGGCCAGTTCTGTTTTGGGTGCCTTGTTTCTCCCAATACGAACTTTCAGAAGTGCTTACAACAGTTTACTGAGGGTTGTGGTATTTCAACTGCAATTAAAGTTTAATGACCTTTTCCTAAAAATATGCGTATAGTTAAATGGGCTCCGAAGATAATGCAGGGATTTTTTTCTGTGATATGTTATTGCATAGGAGATCAGAATAGGTGATTGTAATGCTCTCGGTAGTGGCAAGCATGAAGGTGGCTTTTCTCTGTCAAAGATTCTATGAAGCCGCAACTAAGAAAGCATGCAGGGCTTTTGGTGTAAGCTAGTGTATGTTAGTAGCACTGGTTCTATGTGATGAGGTTTTCATATTGTAAAGTATGCTTTCTTGGGAGGTGCAGATAAGCTGATGATGGCTATCTGATATTCAAGTCAAGTGTGCTTAAAACTAAAAGTATTTCAGAAACTAATATAAATTTCATATTTGTAGTATGACTTACTTCAGTAGGTCTAGGAAGAGCTGTAATGCTGCAGTGCTAATTTAGAGGTAAAAGTGCTATTAGTAGTTATCTACTGAATTGTAATGCGGTTTATTGGCAAACCAAGGGAGAATGATGGTGTGTTTTATATGAAGTGATCTCAGTTTACAAAGAAACAGATGTGTGAACTGTAGTGTGGATTCAGATCCATAGCTATTCTGGAATCCTTGTAGGTAAGTCTCTATGTAGAGGGAAAGACCAAGATACCTTAGCACATTTGAGTAGACTTTATTTATCTCTCCGTATTGAATAATTTTTAAAGTTTCACTCTGCTTTAAGCAGGTTCTGTTGTGTTAATCCCTTTAGAGTGCAGCAGTTTTCACATAGCATTTAAATGCTGGATTCTAAGGGGATTATCACTTCCCCAATTTCTTTTTCCCCTGCTCAAAAGCAAAAGATGGTTTTCATATTGGATTTCTGTACAGATGTTTCTTCTGTGTAGAATAACTTACTGGTGTTATCTGCTTCAAGGTGTGGGATGTCCCTTATGTTTGTCCCCTTCCATGGGGCAAATTGAGGAATCATGCTGGACAGGCCATCTTACAAATGCTGAAGGTGGTTGGAAAGATATAATTCATTCAAAAAAATACTATGTGTTTGCTGCTTATTTAGGAAAAAGCTAGTGATTCAGTCTCAACAAGTATTTAATTTCAATTTTTAATCTCCAAGTTATTTTTTAGAGCTCTAAGTTTTCCTTCTACAAACCTCTAAATTCTGAATCTCAGAATAGTAGTTCAGCATGTTCCAAGTGCTGGAAAATTTGTAGTTTATTTCATAAGCAGTTTAACATGCATATATTTTTACTTCCACTTTTATACTTGATGTTCAGAATGGAAATTCTGCCATTAAATTATAACCATCACTCTGAATTTAGATTTTGTCTTAAGTAAAACTTCCCATTTTTAGATAGGGTGAAGATTTTTGGAAGTAATCAAAATCTGACATATTGTTTTCCATTCTTTGTGTTGCTTGAGATCAAATATTGTACTGAAGTTGAGCATTTCTTGAAGTTGTCCAAACTTTTTATATATGCGGGTCAGTAAAGTGAGGTACAGTTCTTCCATCTTCCCACTGCTGATGTTCTATTACTTTCAGCAAAAAAGGAATACAAATTCTTTTTCGTGTCCCTTAAGCATAAGGGCTGAAAATGAGAATTTCTTTCCTGTTTGCCACTGCCTCCCAGGAAAGTGAGTGGAGACACTCCTACAAAGGCAGTAAAATTACCAGCAGTTTCTGTATACAAACATTAATTCAGGTAAGTACTGAATTTATGCAAGGTGGAGTATGCATCCAGTCTACAAAGTCCCATATTGGTGTGTTTTCACATAGGGATAAATCTGTATATGATTCCAATTTAGGTCTTTTGGTAAAAGACTTCTTTCTTTCTAAGGGTGTTCCTTTTTCTGGCAAAGGAATGTATTTTTTTCCCGGTGCTTCTCTAGGGTAGTTAACATTTACTACTGCCTTTTTCTCTGAGGAGGGATGTATTCTCACCATTTTCTAGCCTCTCAAACAATTGTATTTGAACTTTTCTCAGCTGGATAGAGCTGCTTGAATCTGTATTTGGAGGTGTCTTTCTTCCTACATTCTATTTTAATATAATCAAGTAAATGATGAATACAGAAATAACGCATGTGCTTTGGTGAGGAACATGTAGGATGCCTTTTCAGTTAAAAACAGATGTTTATCAAAAATAGGTATATAATACAGATTATAGGTATATAATACAGATTATCAGTATGAACTTGCCAAGTATACACGTTCTCCTGTTTTGGGATAAGAGTTTTATAGCCTTTTGTTTTAGTTAATAGTCTCTTTGCAAGAAAAATCACATTGTTTTAAAAGTTTCTTTCAATTTTTAATGCAGAAATGCAGCCCTTTGCTAATGTCAAAAGCAGGAAAAATGATAAAAACTTAGTGTATATAATCAGTAGTGTATCTTAATTATCTTATTCTTTGACTTGCTAAAAATGTGGCCATATTTTCTGATATTAAAAGAATGATTCTGTGTCTTTATAGACTGGCTTTTTAATATATTTGTAAATCTGTTCAGTAATTCCATGTAGGAAAATACTGGCTTTATGTTAATGTATTCGAGTCTTGCTAAAAGGTCCATTTTAAGAGAAGCGTTAGATCTAATCCAGAGTCAGTTACAAATCCTCTTCAGACTAAACATTTTCTAGAATCTGTTTCCATCTGCAAATAACTGCTCTTGTTACAAGCATTACATTTTTTCTTTTGTTCCAACATTCTTGTTTTATTTTAGCTTTGAAAGGCTGAAATCAAAATTTATGAAGTGTGGAACTGACTGTCAAAAATTATCTAAACAATTAGCAGGAAGGAATCTGTAGTTAAAGTTCTAATCTGGAATGTTAAAAGGCACAGGTAAACTGTGGAAAAATAAATTATAAGGAAATATTGGCATTTTGACTTAATAGTAATCATGAAGTCAAATTGTCCTATTTTTATGTATTACATAAAATGTTTTGACTCGTCTTTTAGAAGGATTATTTGGACTTTGAATCAGGGAGGAGACCTAGGTATGTATGGAAGAAATCAAATATATGCATTATTCTGCTTTTCTCCAAGGAAAAAAGTTGGAATACTTAAGGTTTTCCTATGTTCTGGATAGTCCAGTTGTTTACACAAGCCTTTATTATTTAAAAAATCCTGCCCTGATTTGTTAATTGAAAAGGAAAATCTAAGAAAAGTTTTGGTTTAGTGTTCAAATTCTAATGCTTTTAATTTTTTTTTTTCAGCAAAAACTTAAACATTTTGTGCATGTGTTTCATTTTGAGCTTAATAGAAACGTTCTGTAAAGGTAGTTGCAGACTCAAGGACTTGATGCTCATTTAAAAACAAATAGGAAAAAAATGGGGAGGCACTATTAAACTCTTGTATGTTTGTATTTAGAATGTAATCAGTATTTTTAGAATAAGACAGTATGTTCAAGTATATCCTGATATTGTCTACTTTCTGTTGAAATTATCAAAAATTCCATCTACAGTTTGCGAGAACTGAGGGAGACAGTGGAAAATGCAGTTGATAACTCAGTGGCATATCTTTACATTTATTCTGTACTCCTGAACAAAAACCTGAAGTATTTGGAATGGCTGCTGCATAGTTATTTGGCTATTAAGGTTTTAACTGCTTGTTTCCATGCACATTTTGATTTTATTGTATAAAAATACATGGTCCTGTTTGAGTTGGAAAAGCAGACATTAAGATTATGTAATTTTTCATGGTAATTATGTGCGAGCTCTTTGCTTATTTACGCAAAGAAACATTAAAAAAAAGAAATCCCTCTGAACAGCTGAAGTGACACCGACCACCAGCTGTGGAATCTGAAATCAAAGATTTTAGGGCATGATTTGTATTGAACTGCAATTAGAATGTATGATTCTGCAATAGCGATTGTTCTGAGTGAGGTCAAATTGCACATGAAGAAGGAACACAAGTGAGGTCTGTCTTCACTGCAACTGATGTCTGCACACGTGCTATTTCACAGTATTTTTTAATCGCATGCAAAACTGGGAGAATGACTAATTTGATTGTTCTATTTGTCCATTGTCAGTTAAGACTTAGTGTGTCAATAGGTGAATTAAAGACTTGAAAGGGAAAATAAAAATTGAAAATACTATCTTTGAGAAACTTATTTTTAGTATTTATTTTGCACCTTTAAATTTTTACTAATAAGAAAGCTAAATCATTACTAAAACATTGGAGACTTTTTCTAATGTATTTTTTCTCTTTTTTACATGTAGTTTACTGCATGTTAAAAATACAGTATTGACCTAGTGCTGTTGTAAAAGACAGCATTTTCTGTTTTCAGATAGAGTGCATTTTGACACATTGTTTAAAAACTAGAACAGCTCTGCGTATGAAAACACAAACTGTGATAATTAGATAGATATGCCATATGTGATAGTTTAAGTTGGCATATATCTCAAACGGCATGTTTAATGTAATGTATTACTGGAATTTGTAATTTTACAGCTGAAAGCTGTTAATTCTCTTATACTGACTCTTCCTCATGAACCTGATAGCAGACCTTTTTCTTTGCAAAGCCCTGCTTCTGAGAACTTAAAACATAGTTATAAGCTGCTGTATTTTTAGTGGAATATTTGACTTGTGTGTATTCCCATAATGTTTTAGGTGTTTCTGAATACTCAGATTTCTGTAACTTTTTTTTTAATAATGATACAGTTAGCATTGGGGGATGGTCAGAATGCTATAATAAAATGTCTGTAATGAGGAAAGAAGGAAGGTCTGTTTTTTCCACATAGCCTGTTTTTCTCAGTGCAGAACTTCCTCAGTTTTTAAGGCAAAAAATATTGTCAACCCTAAGCACTTCAGAATTGTTAATGGTGGCTAAAATCCTCACACCTGGCCTTTCCACACTGTGCAGCTAGACAGAAGTCACTGCTCACACGACAGAAATGTCAAGGGAGGAAAACAAGACTTCTGAGTACAACTGGGTATGGTTGGGATGGAGTTAAATTTTTTTTTCACAGCAGCTTGTATGGTGCTAGGTTTTAGATTTGTGACCAAAAAAGCGTTGACAACACACTAGTGTTTTAGCTGTTGCTGAAGAGTGTTTGCACAGTGGCAAGGCCTTCTCTGTTTCTGACTCTGTCCACCTCCCCAGCGAGAGATTGGGCCTGCACAAGGAGTTGAGAGGGGACACAGTCAGGCAGATGACCTCAACTGATTAAAGCTATTCCAAGCCATATAATGTTGTCCTAGCAACAAAATGGAGGGGATGGGGTTTTAGGTAGTGTTTTTCTTCAAGAGTAGCTGGGCAGTGGTCTACCCGTGGGATGTGGTGAGTGATTGCCTTTGCATCACTTTTTTTTTTCTTATTTTTTTCCCCTTCTTCTACTTTTCCTTCACTTAAGCTATTTTTATCTTGACCCATGATTTTTCTTGCTTTTGCTCTTCCTATTTTCTTCCCCCATCCTGCTGGGGGCATGGCAGGGGGTGGTGAGTGAGCAGCTTTGTGGGTTTAGCTGCCAGCCATGGTGAGCCCACCATAGGGATTACTAACCTTTTTGTGTTGTGTAAACATTTTGCCTTTCTAAAAATGTAGGGGGGAAACCCCCAAACTTCACTAAATTTTGTCTTGTATACTGGCAGACACTGCTAAGAGTCATAGAAATTAATTGAGTTTTACAGCTCTGGGTCCTGGTTAGGTCTTCATCTGTGTTCCCTTACATAGGTCATTCTTGGGGTGCTTCTACGTTGAGTGTTCAAAAGGAACGTAGCATCGAAGGCAACTGAAGAGTCTTTTGGGAAGCTAATTCAAGTGAATTGTTAGAAAGTAGGTGTGGAAAGGACCTCATGGGTTAGGAAATCCAGTTCCCTGTTGCCCTTCCAGACAAACCCATAGAATTTCATAATCCTAGCCCTTTTAAGGCCTTCCCCCTACCCCCAAATTGAGGTGATGCTGCCAGTTCCAAGCTCCCAAACAAGAGAAAAGCAACAGAAAATCTCTGAAGCATCTTTATGCACTGAGGACATGTCCTAAATGAAGTAGGATGAGGATGAAAAAGGAAAATGTACCCTATGAGCTTGGTGCCTATTTGTACGAGACTATTCAAACAAGCTGGTGGGAAGGTAAAGCTTTTATAGCAAAGTAAAGGGACCGTTTCTTTTTCCTTCATAAGGTAAATGTAATTTAGTTAATGAAAAGAAGTGCTATCCTTTTTTAACAGAACTGTTAATGGGACATCGTACTCATACAATCCTGCTCTTGGGTCATTAAGACCAATTCCATCTTTTTGCAGGTAGCTATAATTCATAATCCCAGTCTATGGAAGTGCTTTCTAAGACAAATAGGAACTTCTGAAATGGTATGATTTCATTAGCACTGGGATTTGCTGCTCACACAGTAACCTTTATTCCTGAAAGTAGGCATGACTCCTTTCAGAAAAAACTCATATTAAGCTAACTTTTTAACTTTGACAAATTGTAATTTAAGAGTCAAGTGACTCCAAGCATGGTGTCACATGAATATCTGGTCAAGTTCGTAAATTAATAATGTGTGAGTTGAAAATTAGTTTGGTTGGTAATGAAAACTGTGTTGGAATTAAACATGGCCTTCTAGGCAGATCAGTATTAGCTTTAAACCAACCATACTTTCTGCTAATTTGCATGAGATTGTGGTTATATTTTCATTCATGTTCTGTATGCTCCTCAGACATTTTCAGGATGGATTCCCTTCTATGTTTTTTTTTTTATCATAATAAAAAGTTGCATATGAAAAATGCAGCCAGTTATCTCTGCCCTCCCCAAGCCTAAACCAAAAGAATGAAATTTCAAAGTCAAGTAGGTGAAAGCCTTCAGATTTTTAATTTCCTGTTGTTAATTGTATCTCTTTTGTACATCGAAAAGCTGTGGAAATGGGTGTATAACCTTGTAACTAGAGGCTAAGACAGGTGTATGTGAACAGATTGGTGAGGAGGAGAGGAGTGTTTAGTAGACAGGATGTTTGAAGAGCCTTGTCTTGTTCAGCTCTTTTACTGTCATTGACTGTAGCTACTCTGTAACCTCTCAGTGATTGCTTCCATGGTACATACTACTGCTGCTGCTTTGGCAACATAGGTGGGTTTTTTTTACATTTGTTGCAGTGTTTTTTGTAAGTCAGGCAGGAATTCAAAGCAGTGTTTTTTTCAACTCTAAAAATTCTGCCCCATTTAAAAATAGTTTCATGGGATGAAGTAGCTGCGTGTCTAGCTCAGTCTCAGCGGGTTTTAAAATTGGGCTTTGAGCATTATCTACAGTAGTGTTTATAAAAAGAGGCAGAACTTCTTATATTGGAATGGCTGTTGCATGTTTGTGAAAATGTAATAATTAGGTCATTTCAAAGATATAAGTGCCCACATATATGCAGTGTGGTGCTGCATTAGATACATCTTACCTTTCTGTTCTGGAGTTCTGTTATGACTTTCTTATAATTTCAGTATCCTTTGCCTTTTCTTTCTTGTTCACAATGGTTATATTTTTGGTGTCACCCACTCTGAAATTCACAGAGTTTGCCTGATTTAGAGACTGATATGATGATTTCTAGAAAAGGGACAAGAAAATGGAACTGGAAAGAGAAAGTGGTTTCGAATACTTCATCCAAGCAGCGCTTAGCTGTTTGATCTCTAAACTCCTTGGCTAAAGATTTGGGAAAAGTTACTAACTTTGAGTCTCAAGAAACTCTGTGTAACCTCAGGGATTTTTGTGAAAGGAGAAATGGAATATTGAGAGGTTTTTTGATTGCTCTGGGCCCATGATGAATATTGCTTCATTAAACCTGAGGACTGGGGAAAGTTTTAGTTTTTAGACTGCTTTAGTATGTTAGATATGACAATATTTATTATTTTTTTAAAATAGAAGATTTTTTTTTTAAGTAGATTTCAGTAACAATACTTTTTCATAGAGGTCAGTAACTTTTTTTTTTCTTTTTTTAAAATAACTTTGAATTGGTAATCTTAAATTTTAGGAGTGACCATAGCTGTATTTTTTATCAGGCTGTAAATTTCTATGTGTAGTTGGACAAGAGAAGCAAAAGTCACATCTAAATAGTAACAACAATTGCTGTCTTGGAATAGAGGAACTTTATAATAAAATTTATAATAAAATCTGGTTTTAGATTGTGTTGCACTGTTCTACTCTACTTGTAACTGAGGGGCCATTAAATCTGGATACTTTAGTGCATACCGGTTTGACAGTTCTAAGTTCCTACAAATTTGTGTAAGAAGTGGTGCTAAGACCATTTTGGCACTTGAAACTATTTTACAGTTCAAGGTTCCCTCACAATGTGTGTAAAGTGGAGTATGTTTTAGATTTCTTGCCAATAACCTGATTCCTGCCTATTTCCTGAAGAAGATTATTGTGTCTTGACTAAGCACGTAGGAACCCTATAGGATTTCCATATTCTGTCTCCTGTGGAAGTGCAGAACAAAAATCTGTCCTTTAAGCCAAGGAATTTACCTCCCCAGTTACTGTTTAGGAGGTGAGAACACTTTTGGAATTAACTTCGTGTAGGAATGTGTTGAGTATGTTTTATGTACACACCACATTTTATGTGTTGGTATGACGTTGGATGAAAATTTATAAACATGAAATGGTATTGTTATAAGTATATTTTTCTAAATTAAAGTTTACAGAATTAGTTTGATAAATTTTGTCATGAAATTTTGTGTCTCTGAATCAAAAAAAAAAGTTAGTGGCTTTCTCTTTTTTGAAGAACCTACAAAATTAATAAAAACTTTCCAATTACTATGTATATGCACAGCAGATGTGTTTTTAACACTTTATGTTAATTTTTAGTTTTTAATCAACAATCAGTAAGTAATTACTAAGATGGTGAAGTAGTTTTGTGACTGTCACTTGATCTTGCCTGAATTTAAAAGCTTTTTAAATGATAGTTAGAAGATATTTTAAAACATGTAGAACTAAAGCTCATAACTCTATTAAAAAAAACCCCATATTTTTGTATCAATGTGGGGAGGAAGGACTACCTTTAAATATTGTAACTGAAAATGAAGTCTGTTTTTTTTCTTCATGTTTTCCTAGAAATCTTACCAAAATAATACTCTCTACTTATCCTTTCTTCTACCCATTCTTTTTTCTTCATCATTCCCTATATAATGCAACAATCAACATTTTACTTCCTAGAATAAAGTTGCTACTAAAAGTTGAGAGCTTTACCCTGTTGAAAATGGTGAGCATCCTATGCTCTATTTTTCTTGCTTGTACTTCCTATGTACGTTTGTTCATTGGTCTGTGAACATTATTTTCTATGCAAATGCTAAACAGAGTTGATTTTTAAAAAGTAAGTTGAACCCCACTTGTGTCCTAAAATGAGCTGTGGTACTTTTTGGAGTTATGATACTACATTTCTTATGCCTTCCTCTTCCCTTCTCCCCTCTCTCCTGCCAGTTTTGAAGAACTTTTCACCTATCTTTGAGAAAATTAGATGCAATTACAAGTAGAGAATGGTTCTGAATTAAAATTGAAAAGCATCTGTTTCAGAAGCAATTTCTTAATTTAAGTGTACGTTTTATGTAGTTGGTTGTGAAGAGCTCTTATGTATGAGCAGGGAGAAGGTTATACAAATAGAGGAAAAAACCACATCAGGTCAAATGTGTTAATTTAGGCCCTGAATATTCAAGTAAGCAAGGAATTATACATTAGAAATCTGTTTCTTGGTGGATCTGTAAGGTTATATTTAGAAAAAAAAAGTTTGCAGATGCAGCAGATTAATTTTATTCCAAAATTATGCTTTACCTTTGGTTGTTGGTAATGCTAGCTCAGAAACAAATAAGGAATGCTACTTTTTTTTACTGTGGACATAAGAAAATGACCTTTGGAAAGTTAAGGCAAAACTGATGAACGAAAATGTATCACAAATTTGCATGTTAGTAAAAAGATTACTTTCATGAAAAAGATCAAAGGACCTTATTCCTAGTTAGAAATGGCACTGATATATTACTTGTCCTAAGTATTGTTTTCATACTCACATGCTGCTACTAGAAGGAATGGCATTTGTCCGTGATATTGAGGTGCTTATGCTGCTGTACCAGTATTGTACTTGGCTTATATTATTTTTCTCTATTATTGGTTTATGAGCCAGTTCTGAGCTTAGTGGTAGAAGTTACTGTTTTCCTTCATTTTTATGTGGTAGTTTTGAACAGTTATAAATTAAATTTGGTAGTCTATCATATTCAGGGTGTTTGTAAATTTACCAATTATTTCAAACATTAGTAGTGCAAACTTGATGTGACTAAAACCCAGCACATTAGCTGTAAGGATTCTTGTGTTGTAGTGCAGGAACATTTATCAGTACCTACTATTTATTGAATATTTGTTTACTATCTCATATTCTAATTTACATAACTAGATGCAAATGTATACTGTAAGACTAAAATACCATAAAAGTGTTGTGTTATTTTTAAAGTAATTTCCTAAAAACTACATGCATTTTGAGTAATACTTCAATAGTTAGGCCTGACCTGTCTCTGATATGAGAAGTTTACTTAATATTATTTTAAAGTAACTGGGAAAAGGAAGAGTGGATGAACATTCCTGATAACCATTTGTGCAACGTTCCTTTTATCCACGTTTTTAGTTCCAACCTCAGAATACTTAGGACAAAAATGTATGATAGCTTATGCTGTTCTAAGTGAAGTAGCACCAAATCTTAAGGACTGTAATGAGCTACATCAATTTACAGTTAACAAATCGGAATGTTATGAACAAAGAGAATATCAGTATGTAGAGCTCAATAAAAGATGTACTCACATATGTATATTAGCTGTAACATACTCTTTAAAACAGGATTTCATGTACCTAAGTGAAACCCAGTGAAAAGAAAAGTGTGTTTTAGGAAAATATAAAGTGGAGAAGTAAGGTGGTCAAACTGGAGAATAATAGGTTTTATCATAGTCATTATTCTAACTTTGCTACTATCCATTGAGGCTTCTTGTGGTCATTATCCTTGATGGAATTAGCAGAAATAAATGGAGTGATCTCTCACTCATAATTTACATCCTTGTAGCTCATTTCAGATATTTTGGTGTCTACTTTGTGATTTAAAAAAAAAAAAAAACAAAAAAAAACCACAACCACAAAAACCCCAAAAAACTTAGGAAAAATTCTTCATGTATGTATATGTAAATTATATAAAAAGTATTTTCATCTAGACCGTCTTTGTAAGTCTTGGTAAAGAAGAAAAAGAATGTAGGTTTATAGCATGGTTGGAAAGTGAATTTGTCAAAAATATTATTGCTAGAGGTTAATCAAATGTAATGGTTAGCTTGAAAACAGAAGTCATGTTAAAACTAATAAAATTCTTAGGTAGCTGTGGAAAGACATAAGCAAAACCTGATTTCATGAGACTCAAAGGAATTGCTGATATATTTACCACATCTTAGCTATGTGTTGTAAAATGCCAGAGTTATGTTGACTTTCTTTTTTGTTTGTGTTTTTTTGGGTGTGATTTTAAGTAAGCAGAGATGCTGTATTTGAAATTTTTGCAGTTGCTTTACCTCTGACAACAAATTATTATTTGAGTTATTTTCTGATATGCCAAATCTTATGGATTTAAAGTTATTTCTTTTTAAAGGTGTTTTATATAAGGCATAATTCTAAATGGCATGTCTAGGCTGCTGTAAAAGTCTTGCTTTTGTGGGTTTTTTTGTTTGCTTTTTTTTAATTTTTTTTTTTTTTTTTTTATTTTAGGGGGATGCTGGTGGTTGTTGTTCCCTGTAAAGGAAATTACTTTAGTACAACAGATTAAAGCAAAAAAATTTCCAAACGTTCAATCCCATAGGTCTAGAAAATCCCAGGCACTTTTAATTTTGTACTTACAAAACAAATCTCCTGAACAAGCTGTGAACATCTGTACAAAAAATTAAATGCAATTAAGCAACTAATTAGCAAAATCAAATTCAGCTAGATTCCTTGCTGCCAAGATTTCTCACTTAAATTATGTAGAAAAAAATTTTAAAAGAACCCATTGCATGGATGTATTAATGACTGTGTTCTAGCATACTGTAGTGTCTGTAGCTTACTGTTTCTTAATATAGCTTTGTGTTAATGTACACTCACCAGAAGTCCATTATTTCTGTTGATGATTCAAAGATATTCCTAAATTTGCCTTGGTCAAATAACAAAATTGGAAATGTTGGAGGTGCCTTTTCCTGATAACAGTAAATTTACTTGTAGTGTGGGATTAAAAATTACATATTTTTTAAAATAAGGTAGGAAAATAGAGCGTTTTTCTCCTTATCAGGTATTTATTGCAGCTTCCAGTAAGTTATTGTTGTGTAATGTGTTTTTAATAGGCAATAAGAACATTTAGGGCAGTGGGAGGATTTCTTAGCTTCAGAGAGCCTGTCCTCAGGCTTTCCTTCTTTCTTCTCTTTTTCATTCCATTTGGTAGAAAATTTGGATGTGAATGAGAAGGAACCATATTCTAAAAATCTCTCATTGAGATTGTGGAAGATCAGGATAGTAGTAGCTGTATGCAGAGTGTGCCTGCCTTGTGTGATAAACATACTGTTATTATGTGAACTGCTGAACACTAGGAAGATACACTGAGGAAGGAGCTTTCGGTAATGACTTCGTTTCGTTTTTCATTTCAGAATAGTATATTTGATCCAGTATGGTGGTGCTTACATTCATAATTTCAATACCAAAATTTCAGTTGAGCATTGGAAATTAGAAAAAGTGTCAAGACAGTGAGTGTTCTGCATAAAATCTATTGGTGGTCTAATTACGGCTGAAGATATTTTATACCTTCTACTAGACAGTTGTATTATTGAAACAGATGATTAACTGGTACAGGTTAATTTCTTCTGTTGATGAAGTAAGGAAGAAAAACCATTTGCTTCATACCTGTCTTACTCTTCTTGAATGTTAGAGAGTTATCAGTGTTTGAAATCCATGTTACTAGCAAACTGAAAAGGGAGAATATATCGTTGATTGTTCTTTCAAGCACATGGATGCAGCATCTTTGGGTTTGAACACCAACCTTGATTAAATGGAAAAGAGGACAGTGCTTGCTGTTACTTTCCTGGTAGTCATATCCAAAAAGGTTTCAAATCAACTGACAGAATTGTGTACTTTAGTTGTTTGAAATCTCACAATTTCCTTAGTGTTTTCCTTCCTAGATTTTACTGCTTGAGAATTGCAGTCTAATTCTCAGTTTCATGGTTGTTCTGTTTGAGATTTTATGCTTGGTGTGGTGCTGGGTTCAAAAAGTGGGTATCTTTCTTTGGTGTCTGTAAAGTAGTGAATACCTACTGTACTTCCAACTTTATACCTTTAAGTACCAGAGCTGGAGTCTTGTTCATTTGCTTTGAGTTCATGTTGTGGGCTATGACTAAACAAATGTTTACAGATAGAATGAAAAGAAAGTCACCTTATAATGAGAATGAAAGATGATACAATATTTTGATAGGCCAAAGGATGATGTATGTATGTATTTATGTACACATATGCATCTATGTGTCTATATCTATATTAAAAAAGAAATAAATTCATAGTACACATCCTAAAATACATAACTTAAAGACCATTTTGGCACCAGTAAAGTGGTGGTCACTTCTCTGAACACAAACTTACAAATAAAAAACCTCCAAATAAATCCAAATACAAATCAGAAGATCCCTGCTTTTCATAACTATGTATTTTGAAATGCTTAATATATTTTCTCAATTTCAAGAATTGGTCCAAAAGAAACCCAGTAAGATTGCATGAAGTACACAGTCTACATGCAGAGCTTCCTTCCTCTCTGATAGTAAAGTGTACAAATGATCTGACTAATAAGTTCTGAATTCTTAATTTTTTTTTTCTTGAAACAGGGACAATAATTTAAAAAATACTTGCATTCCATTATGTGTCTTGCTATGCAAGACAAAATGAAATCTTTGTTCCAAGCAGAAGAAAGTTGAAGTAAAGATACTATTACTTTTGTTACCACTTCTGGTTTAGGTATCTGTGTCTCAAACTAGATTGAGAAGTTAGCAATAAAAGAAGCAAAGACTTTATAGTGTTAATGAGGATTGTTTTTAGTGATGTGTAATCTCACTAACTAAAAATGTTAGTGTGTATTGATGGAGTTCTCATCTGATACTTTATGAATTTTTTGTTTTTCAAAGACTTTTTCTGTAACATTGAATGGAGGTAATAGTATTTTATTTGGTTTTGTGTTGTAGAGAGTTTGTTTTGTAGTAATTGTCATTGCCTTTGCCTTACCTTGTAACCGTCTCATGTTTATTTTTGTTGAAACAGTCCAGAGGGGTAAGAATGATGTAGTGAGAAGAAATGACACGCGGTTGCTATTGTACAGATGTGAGAGGAGAGACATCATTGAAAGTAAAGAAAGTGCAGAAAAAATCATTCACAAGTGGGTTTTTTGGTGGTATTTACTTAATGACTTTTAAGTCATTAATGATTATGCATACTTACTGAATGGGTAGGTGTGTTAAAATCTTGTTTTAATAGCATTGTGCTGCCCTACATTTTATTTACTCCTAACTTAGAAAGCATGCATGGACTTGGGTGTTATTGATTGCTTGTGATTTTCCTCTGATTTTCATTTTCAGTGGGTGTTCATAAATACAAATAAATAATTACTTTAGCATCCTTCAGGTGTAAGGTGTGCTGTTGTCCCTAGGTTTTGTTTTTTTTTTTTTTTTTTTTTTTTGGGGGGGGGGGGGGGGGTTGGAAATGACTGGCAAACTATAGCTGAATTTTATATAAACATTGGATGTCCAGTTTGAACCTCCACAGAATTATTTTTGTCAGGTTATGTGAAACTTTTTGTAGTTCCATATATTGTTCATGCATGGTTACTATTGTGTTTGCTTGACTTGCTGCTTGCCAGTTAAATTGCTCTTGTTTAAAAACTGGACATTTATATATAGTGCCCAAAGTGATCATCTGTGAAAAGTTAGGCTGAACTGGATTTTATAGCATTGTATTGGAGCGTTCTCAGGCATTTAGTTTTTTAAAGTTAACATTCATTTCTGAATGAGGAAACTTCCTTTTGTCCCCTAGCCTGCCACTCTTAGCCATGTTTGCTTGCCAGGGTTCTTCACTAAGTCAGATTATGTTGTCTAGTTCTTCCACTTTGACCTTCAGTTGTGTATGACTTGGGTTGTCTCTTGGGCTTTGGTAGCTCTTACAACAGCAGGTCACAGTTACCAGGAAAAACAAATGAATGAACACTTGAAAACATGAACTAAGGCACCTGGTCATGTTCTGAAACCAGAGAGCCTCAGTCAGGGTGGTGTGTAGGAGTTGTGCGGGAACAGAGAATACTGGCTTTTTTTGGGTAAATTTTCCTTTTGATTCCTGAGCTTGACTAATTTCAGTTGTTCAGAGGATTCTACTTTAACTACATTTGATTTTGGAGATGGGGGTGGTGGAGGAGGGTTGGTGAAAAGCATGCCTCTCACACTTTTAAGTATGAGATTTTTCTAGAGAAGCATTTAAAACATACTTAACATGAGGAAAATATCTCATTTTTCATAGTTCTATTGGAAGTCACTGATTCACTTGCTGAAACTTGGAAGAAGTAGAAAACCAACCAACTGAAGGCAGAGATCCAAAAAAAAATCATTTGGATAAGTAATGTTTTGGCAAATTGAAAACTAAGTGAAGACAGAGGCACTATTATTTATAAATCATATTAAGTGTTAGGCAATCTTAATTATAAAGGAAAACATCAATATTATTGTTATTTTTTAGTCAAATGATGAAGTAATTTGTAGAAAACTTGATGATTCTAGGAATTTGGAGAATAATCTCTTGAGTTTCGTAGAATTTTTTACAGAAGCCAAAGAACTGTACTGCTTCTAAATTCACTAGCTTTTATTCTGATTCTTCAAATTAAATTGAAAACAAATTTATGCTTTTCATTCCCTGAAAGCATTTTTTGGTTTGTTTTGTTTGTTTTTTTTTTCTTGTGTAAAAAAGTGCCACACTAAGTTTCTTCCACACTGCTGCTTGTGATGTGACAAAACAAATCTGGCTGATGTGTGAAACAAATTTTTTATACTAGGGAGACTATCTTTAATAACAGATATAAAAGGGTTGTGGTAGTTGTGGCTTCCTGAGATTACAGGGATATAGACTTGTTTGCATGCATTTGGTTTTCTTTTAAAATTTAAACGTACCACTAACTATAATGTACAGTTTCCTAGGGAAATTACATTTAATATGTGGCTCAAAATGTGTTTTCTGTAAATACTTGTGGTTTTAAGTTATCTCTATTTTTGGTTAACTGGATATGTTTATTTATTCAATAGCAGTCTTCTGGAACCACAAAAATGAAAAGCTTTTAGCTTCAGTTTTCTTTCTTTCTTTATTTATTTCCCATTATTTGTATAATGCATTTCTTATTTTACTATGCCCTTAAAATAGAAGGGGGTCTTTGAGCAGCATACTTTATTCAGGAGTTCAAATGTGGCTATTTGAAAAAAAAATTGACCACCAGTAATACAAAGCCTAATCTTTTAAATAGTGGGTTTTAGCTGTTTAATAGCTGCTTTTTTGTTACTCAAACCCCCACAGATCTTTCCTTGTATTAGTTGATATTTCATTGCCAGAAATTGTACTGAATGTTAAAAAGGTAATAAGGTTAAGGAAGGTAGCTCTGGGAATGCCTTATTTCCACTTTCAATTTGATGTAACTTATAGCAGAATCAGCTTTGAATATCTAACAGGGTGCAGACAATATTAGTTTGTCAAGTCTATTATTTACAGGGATATGTTGGAGTTTAATTCTGTGAAATCATATTTGGGAAAAGAAAGCCTAGTAGGATCAAAGAATTTTCGTATCCTTTTGTCTGTCTTGGTCACTTTTTTTCATGTTGTGTAATATGTGTTGAAACATCTCTTTCTTGATAGCTGGACAGGTAGAAGATGGTGACCTACTGTAATTAATGAGTCAAGAGGCACTTTCTCTTCAGTCATAGTTGTGTAGTTTATACAATGAAAGACTCAAAATTTCTCAAACTTTAAAAAATATATATCTATATCTCTCTAAATTCTAAATGATCAATATAGCAAGTGACTGTTTCATACATATGAGGAATGAGGAAATAATTGGAAAAAATATACCTACCTTGGGAAAAAAATATACCCTCACTAAACATTCCCTTTTGGTATATATTAAAACATTTTTCTTAGCTCTCTAGAATTTCAGTAACAACAATCAGTATTTGTAACTGTAAAAGTCCTTTCTAGCTATTTGAGCACTGTAGATTGCTGTGATGCAACCAAAAGGGCAACACAGAAGTAATGTGTTTAATAGGTTGGAACTTTTATTTGGTTTTAACTTAGTTACTGCGTATTAGTCTGTGCAGAAGTTTGTTCTTTGTTTTGGTAGATAGTTTTTACCATGTGTACCCATGCAAACCTAGCCATCCAGTTAAGATAATATAGTGTAAAGAAAGGGAATTCTGGTATACTGAAATGCAGAAGTCTCTTACTCTGGTCATGAGATCCACCAGTCTGCTCTGTTTAGCACCTTCTGTTGCCTGGCCCTGTGCCGATGCAGTGTCCTTGACCTGCCTTTCAGATCATTTATTTATTTATAAGGACACCTCCTTGCTTCTTTAACCACTCTAAATAGTACTGGAAAATCCTAAAACATTAAATTTTCCTTTAGGTGCGCTGTCCATCAGTTTGTTCCCATTATGAAAGTAAAATTCTTTTGGATTCAACCAGTTGTGCCTTTCTAGCAACAGCTTCTTAACTTTTTCTTTGCAGATGATTCAATGCTTTCTAATATGTCAAATGTCCTTTATAGATGGCCAAATTGTGGGTGGCTTCTGCCTGTTGCAAAATCCATATGACAATGGCAAACCGCTGGGTGAGGTAAGGCAAATAAAGCCTTTTACTGTCCCATAAAGGCTGACCATTTGCCACTCCAAAAGAGAAGTTAGTGGAGGACCAGTTCACCCTACCTAAGTCTCCTGTATCCCTTTATTCATTAAAACCAAATACCATACGTGTTGACTTGCTGGTGGCATTTTGTGAATTGCTTATTCAGAAGAGTTTTTGAACTTCCTAGCAAGCATTTGTTATAAATTGAAATGGATTTGTCTTGGAAGTATTGACACAGTGTGGATATAGCTGTAGTATATTATGGTCATTGCATTCCATTGTTGATTAATTGTACTTGGGAGTTTCTTTATGAAAACAGATGATGTTTTTAGATTTTAAATGTGTTTTTAATGAAGAAATACAATTGCAGATACTAAAGATGCTAACACTTAACTAAATGTTGCTATTTCAGTTCTGTTACATCACAATTTTCATGATGGATGACCCAGTTTTATGGCCAGGAAAATAGGAGTAATTTTGACAGACCATTAGTTTACTACCTGCAGTGTGTATCCTCATTTCAGCTGTTCTCTTCAAACCATTTGTCTAGGATTATCAGCACTTAAGTAGGAAGCTTTGTTTTGAGAATGAGCAAAGTGAGGTGTTGGGGGGGGTATGGTGTGTACCTTTGTATATGAAAGCAGCAACCTTCTCCCTCCTCACCTCCTACCCTACTCCCAAAAAACCATGTGACATGTTTCTTTTAAATATCTTTGATCTTTTCAAACATTTAAAATGTTGAAAATGTCAACAACATATGCCTTTTTTTTAATATAAGGTTTCAGAAAGTTCTTAAAAGGGAAAAAAATGTGGTTTGGGTTCTTAAGTTCTTAAAAGGTGCATGCTGTAACATCTTTTCCAAAGAGAACTTTTCCTCCCAGAGGGGTAAGGAGTGTTTGAAATGTATTTAGGTTAATTGCAAATTAAAAAAAGAACAAAGTTTTAAATGGTCTAGTAGTCTGAATTAAAAAGAAAAAAGTTTTCCATATCAGTTTTTATTTAGTCATTCCTGTCATAATTTTATTAGTGTTGCAGTCCTTCACAGAATCTTCTGAGAATACCGGGATAGCCAAGACCTGAATTTCTAATTTGGAGAATTGTGTCAGACATTCCCCTTCCGCTCTTACTGAGGTTTTTTGGGTTTTGTTGTTTTTTGATAAGCCTACTTTCCTTGGGTAAATGAGGTTTATGAGACTGTGGTGTGTCCCTTCTGGTTGCTTCTGACCTGTTTGCACAATTCAGCCACATAGAAGGATTTGGGTTTCAAAGATTTATTTATTTATTCTAAGATTCCCCATGTTTTGTGAAAATTGGCAACAATTTGCCAGTTGAGAGAAAAGGCCCTTAAAAGGTTCTTATCAACAAAGCCCTCAATGTTGACATTTACTGTTAGTTTAGTAGTGCATAAACATCTAAAATGCAAGAAAGTTTCTTGAGCCATACTCAGCTTCAGCATCCAGAGGTATTATCTTTAATATTGATTAAAGACTTTCATGTATATCCTTATATTTATTAAAGTATAATGGCTGTGTATATTTACCTTGCATATCTGATGTGTTTCAGGAATTTGTTGTAAGTAGTTACTATTTTCTTGTTACTTTTTTTCCATAGCTTAGATTTAATCTGCAAATCCAAGCAAATTTAATCAAAGTAAAATGAAGATATTTGGTTTTGATTATAAATACCTTGTTCCTGCAAGATAGAAACAAAAATCCCTTTAAAGTCTATTGCGTTTACTATTTTAAAATAGCATAACCTTTATAGCCAACTGTCTGCTTTGAGTATGTTATCACAATATTTAAGTTAGGAACCATTATTAGTCACAGGGTTATTCATGTTTGTTCTGTACTTAGGTAATCTGTGTCCAGCTAACCCAGAAATGTTAAATATAGTTCTGCCTTTTACAATAGCCTTTCATTGCTGAATCATTAAGGATTGTGATTAAATATAGAGCTATTTCAGACACAATCTTGTAAAGAATTTTGTATACGGCTTCAGTATTTTTAAGGCAGAAGCTATAGGTGGCTGTTTTTAGTTTCTGTGCACGAGGAATACTTGATGTAGTTAACAAGGCTTATAACAATATAATAAACACCCATATTTTGGTTTTTCTGATCTAGACTTGTTTGGATTTTTAAGATTAAAGCAAACTCTGAAGAAAATAGTGAGAAAATTATATGCTGTAATAATTCCGTGATTTTTCTAGCTCTTAGTTGAATATAATTTGATGTGCATTTCTAGCACGAAATCGTTGTATACATCGCAGAAAATAATCCACAAAAAGCAAGAATAATGAAAAAAACCTTTTCTTTTGGTTTGTATTAGCTGAAATATGCTCTCCATTTTTACCCTTCCTTTTATATGGAGTGCATTTCTATTAGAATTTCATGTTTGTATTTTTTATTTATTTTAACCTCTAGTTGTTCTAAATAGATTCATATCTATTTATAATTTTGTGCGTAACCTATATTTCATTAAGTGTTCTGTTCTTTTAATTATGCCAGACTAGAGATACTGGTTTAAAGAAAAAAACATATGGAGATTGTCAATGATGAAGGTATTTGTTAGGGGAAGATTTACCTTCAGAGATTTTGAAAAAAGACATAATCTATTTTTTTAAAAAAAGGACAGTTCCATTTCTTAGTGATTGTGTGTGCTTCCCTGGTACAGCTGCAGATATTTTGAATATGATCGTTCTTCCTTCACTATCCAACTTCTTTCTGCAGAGTCGTGCAGTGAAGTCATAATCCTGTGTTTCACATCCATCTGTTACCATAGAAATGATTGTAATAACCTAAATTTAGCATGATGTCTTTCCTGCAGGATCAAGCAGGAGGATTGAATGGGTTGTATGTGAAAGGATCTCTGTGAAAATCAGAACATGTTAGCAAAATCTAAATGCTGTGATAAATTTACACGACAAAAAAACTAAATCTCAAGTAAAACATCTGTAAAAAATATCTGCTGTTTTTAAATTATTTAAATCATCATATATGAAATCTACCACATACCATGCAAACTACTTTAATGGCAATAATTGTTTGTTATCCTAACAGGAGCTAGTCCAACATACAGCGTTAATTGGTAGATATGTATGTTAATCTGATGAAAATTATTATTTTTGAGATTATCAGAATATTCACTGTGATCTAGATATATTAAAAAGCAAAGGAATGAGCTTAGAATTTACTATGAAAGAGGCAATTTCTTTTCATATTTAAAAACACAAACCAAACTTTTAAAAAGTTATTTTATAGAAATTGAGTTGAAATGAATTTTACTTTCTTAGAAGAAGTAGAAGAATTTCTCATTGTTTATTGAAAGCAGTGAGCTCTTTATTGCATAACTTCAGTCATGTCTTCCTACATTTATGTTTTCTGGATTGACAGTTGCCAATGCACAGAATCCTACCATTGTTACATGTGTTTCTGTCTCAAAGATAAAAAGAGAACATTTTATAAAATGTCTAGGAAAGCTGCATAACCAGAACTTTGAAATTCGGAAATGTGTATACTACCCCCTACATGCATTCATCATGACAAATCCATTGGATGGATTATAGTGTACTGTTATAAAAACAGGATGCCAGGACTTTCACATAAAGGATGAACTCTGGTCATCTGATGACCACATATTCAATATATATTTTTTCATCATTGGCAAGCAAGCAGCTGCATGAACTGTTTACTTCATGTTACTTCATGTTATTTTTAATCTGAAAACGTAATTGCTGATTTCCTTGTGGTCCTTATGGAGTATTTGAGCTACATACACAATTTGAATCACTGTATGGTTAAAGCATTAATATTATCATTTCATAGATAGAGAAATGAGGCACAGAGGGATTCAGATCAGAAGTATCTGTTAATTTTGAGTGTGATATTTGAGTTATTTACAAAATCATTTTTAAAGTACTTGGTATTTAGTATTATGTAACACAAAATATGTTCAAACCATATCTTTCATTAACATGTTTAAATGGTGAAAGCTAAAAATTTATGTAAAATAGATCTTAAGATGTCAAATCAGATACTCAAAGAACAGGGTCTTCCCTTTCTTTCTTTACCTTCCCCTTTCTTTCTCCCCGTCACCCCCCTCCCCCTTTCTCCCCCCTCATCCTCACATCATGTGCTCTCACTTTTACTTTCCCTCTTGTCTGCTCTGTCTCGGTGGGAAAAAGAAATCTGTTTTTAAAGAGAAACCTTTTTGCAGTTTGCTTCCTCATTCAGTGCATATCTTTCAACTTTGCAACAAATCAGGCAAGACTTTGTATTATCAGGCCTGTAAGATAGACAATGATCACTTAGTGCTTTGCTGGTAAGTTTACTCCTGAGCAGTAGTGGGTCAGAAAATAGCATATAAATCCAAAGAAAGCTGTTTTGTTTTATTTTTTTACATGGAACTAAGAATGTATGTTTCTGATTTTTAAAAGATTTAAAAAAAAATTCATGCTGTGATATGATATGCATATCCCTGCAAAATAGTGGTTTCTGCAGCATTTATATCCTACAAACTGTTCCGATTAGTGCTGATGGTGATGGTAATAAATCTGAGAGCCCTGCTCTAATGTTCTGTAAGCTCCTGGCTAACCATCTTCATTGATTTAAATACCTGAAATCACAGCTGTTGTTCTGTGGAAATGGATTTTTTTTGCCACTACTATGTCATAAGTCTGACCACATTTTCAAGAGGTAGAATATAAGAACCATCTGGAGCTTTTATGCTTTACTGATGTATAACTGGTTCTCCAGAAAAAGAAGATGGAAGTTTACTTGATACTTGTTTTATTTCACTGAAAAACAGGAGTTAGACAAGAGAAATAGCATATGATTTTTCTTGATACGTGACTGATGTACATGTAGGGAAAAACAGTAGTAGCTTTTTCCTTTATTATGTTAAAACTGGTACTGGACATTGCCCTACTAATAAAAGGTGCTCAAGCTAGTTCTAAGAAAATTACATTGCCTTTTGGCTCTTTGTTATGCCTGTAGCTCCTGTCTATTTGAACCAAAAGTGGCAAGGTTTGATGCAATGCCTTTTCCTGAGAAGTTGGCATCTTTTAATTTCCTTACTCAAAACCCTCTTTGCAGTGAAACATCATGCAAGACTTTTTTTTTTTTAGTTTGTTTTGGATTTCTTTGATTTTTTTATTTGTTTATAATTTTTTGACTGTTCTTTATGGGTTAAGCAACAGTCCTCTGTAAGTGAATGTGTAAAGCTATGGTAATTTGTATAGTACTGCCCCTGATTAAATGTGTTAGTCTTCATATATTTAAGTGAGGTGATATTGCAGTATATTTGCAAAGTATTGAATAAAAGTACAGAACAAATGAAGTATTGTCTGGGTCATAAACTTGTACGAATGAGCCTTGGAGTTGGAATAATAATTGAACAAACAATTTATCTTGACTTTAAATTAAAGAATTACTACAAAAAACATACAGTTTTTCATTAGGTCACAATGTTTTTTTTAAGAACAAGCAGTTAAAGGAAGGTACATATCTTTTAATGCAAAGATTGCAATTTTTTTTTTCTGTAATAAAATGAAAGAGGTGTTACATTTTATGCCTTTGAATATTCTTTTTCATGAGTACATGTGAAGAGGGATCAAAAGGTTTTTAATGTATGAATGCAATGTAATGGTATTAATGTAATGAGGACAGATATTTGGCTTGTGTAGAAATATTTAAGTGACTATCAGCACAAGTGTTACATATTAATATCAATAAATGTTTTTGCTAGCATTTATTTGTCTGCAAAATCATAATGAACATCTGTGCCATATTATATGTGTCAATAATAAACAGAGAGAACAGCTACGTTTCAATGACTTCATACCAGGTCATGTTATCGATAGTGAGAATCCTAGGTTTTCATACAGAAGTCTGCCTGTTCAATGGCTACAGTCACACTAAACCACATTTTCCTAAGTTACGGGTGTTTATGCTTTAAAAGACATGCTTTAAAAGCAACTTTGTGCTTTGATGGAGTTTGAGTTTCTTAGTCTAATGTAATTTAATTTGCAGCTGAAATTACTGCAAGATGTTCAATAAGAAATTTATAAAGGTGGGCATATAAAAGCAGCTAAGTGTGTGGGTTTGTGTGTTTTTGTTGTTGTTTTTTTGGTTTTTTTTTTTTTGGGGGGGGTGTTGGGTTTTTTTTGTTGTTTTTTGTTGCTAGACCTACACAAGGGCTGTGTCCTTTGAATGCGCATTTGTATACTTTTAACTTTCCAGGTAAGCTATTTCTTTTCCTCCCTCTCCCTTGAAAAAACAGATTTTTATTCATATTCTAACTACTCCTCATACTCTGTCATTACATCATACAGGTAAGTTGCTTACCCCATAAACAGTTCAGATGGTGTCTTCTCAATACAGCACGCATGGATTTGTTGTTACCCTGTGGTAGATGTGTGTTCTGTCTTTTCTCATGAACTATGAGAGAACTGCCTTTTTAGTCAACTTCATTATTGGATTGTAGCTGTTTTGGGACCTTATATTGATACTGAACAATGAGGATTCATGAAGAAATTTGACATGTTTTTATAGAGTTTCATATTTCAGGTTTGTCCTCCACTGTAGTGTAAAGTCCGCTAAAAGTAAAATATTGAAATGTAAATTCAACTTGTGGCCAACTGTAATCTAATGTAGCACTCTTATGTTGCTGCTTTCATATATTGGTAAGGATAAGTGCACCTATCAAATTGAGAGGTCAGGTAGATGCTGATTAATAGCTTAGAAAATAATAATACTTCAGCTTTAGTGTTGAAGTACATTGGCTAGACACTTGCATCAGAAGGGTCACTCTTAATGACCAGGATTTAAGCAGAGGATGACTTGCTCTACTATCTTGCTTCTAGAACTTTATTTTATGGTAAATGACTATGTTCACTTGGCGGGGGGGAATACAATGCTTGTATCTGAGTAATACAGCTATGTGTAAACTGTTCAACTTGGAAAACATTCTGAAGTTTTAGTTACTTGATGATATGTATTGGGAAAGCTGATTGAGTTATCATAGTCCATTTGGCTTTTCTTTGAGAAAGTTTGTTCCATGGAAGCTAGAAAATGGACTAGTTATAGTAAGCATCTGGTCCAACCCTGAAGTGAAGCAGAGAGAAGTCTGGATAGATGGTTGGTTTAGGAGCTGGATTATTTATTACTGGATATCTCAGGTTTCTCTAGATTTGGTACTTCCATTTGGAGAGTTTAAACAAGATAAATGGATTGAGGCTGAATAATCTGAGGATCTGATACTTCTGCTTCATATGAATTTCCAGAGGCTTCTTACTGTTTCTAGCACAGGTTATAGAGAAACACATAATCCAAGTTTTGATGCTAGTAATTAGAACATAATTTTGGACTTCTTTTAAATTGAGAAAGTAGTGAAATAAAACTTAATTTCATAATTCTAAAACCTTAAAAATGAACTAAAAAAATGAAGAAAAGGTTGTAGGGTTTAGGTCTTGTGTATGAGAGGAGTCTAAATATATCTTAACTAGGTAAGGAAACCTAGATATTACAGTGGAAAACTGAGTTTCAGAAATGGGTAAGGTGGATTGAAAGAAATCTGTATTGGTCTTCAGTAGAAAGTCAAGTAATCAGTTTCTGATTTAATTGTGGTGACAGATTTGTATCCGTGTTACATCTTCAGGAAAGAGGCAAAGGACACTCAGCAATACAGGGGAAGTAAGAGGAAAATCACTGTCTGCCTAAATAGTAGGGTCTCCTATCTAATGCTGTCTTTTAAACACTTATGCCTGGTTTTGTTGTGGGTTTTTTTTATCGCTTTTGGAGGTTCTAAAAGTGAATATGGAATAAATCAAACCCTTACACAGAAATATTTTTCTGAACACAGTATTATGAATAAAACTTTTACTCTTCTTGAATGTTATGACAAGCTCTGTATATCAACTCTGTGAGGATGTTTACATGTAACTTAATATGCTACATAATATCCTAGCAACTGGAAATGCCTCCTGTATGTGTTGAAAGCAAGTGTAGCTAGTTACACAGCTAGATTTATTTCTTACATAGTGTGTGTGCTGGATTTTAACTGTTAGCAACATGTTTGATTTACAGGTTAAAAATGGCAGTGATGGTAAACACTTTTTTTTTGTTTGCTTTTTTTCTTATGTTATACTTTTTAGAATGAACTAGTATGAGTAAACAGCTTATTTGTAGGTGGCCAAAAGACAGAATTCTACTTTGATTTTTGCAAGCTCTTTAATGTTCCTGTTTTAACGTTACTCATCAGGAGAGCCTTCTATACACCTGTTAATAAGACTAAGCACAATCAAAAGCACAATTTAAAAGTATTGAAAAATTACTCAGTTGTCAGCAGTAACCCTTCTCATTTTAATTTGGACTATATGTATTTGTCTGTGGTTAAAACTGTGATGATTTTAATCTCCCTTATGTATTGTAATTAAAAACCTAAGATGTTCTCTTCATCTTAAGTAGCTTGGCCTCCCTCCTCGCATTGTCATTAATGCAGGAGAAGAGAAAACTAGTATCTGTTATGCAGTAATTTGATTTTAGGCTCACTGAGCCCTAAATTATAATGAATGTTTAAGGAACTGTCCTAAAATGATATTATTTGCATTTATACTGGAAGTGGTTTGTTGTTTTTTGGTGGGGTTTTGTTGTTGTTGTTGTTTGGTTGGTTTTTTTGCAAAATGTTTGTGGTAGTCACCACTGTATAATTTTCTAGCATGATAAAAAGGCATTTTCAGTTTTTTCAGTCACAGATGAAGAGCTACCCCATGGGCATTCCCCCACCCCCCCCCCCCGATTTCTTCATTTATGTATCAATGAGAACAAACAGTTTAGAGTACTTCTAAGATACAGGGAATTTCTGTGGGGTATGTAATGGTTTTGTTTACTTGATTATTAACCCTCATCTCCCACCTCCAGTTATTTTAAATATGTATCATAGGTTAGTATAACCCAACGTCAACAAATTGCTGTTCCATAGAAAGAGCTGTTAAGTGGAGAAGCTCTTGGCACTGTTAGGTAATGCTTTAGTGTGAGGCCTACCTTTTTCAAAGGAGCAATCTGATGGTTTGTCCTCACTATTCAAAGTCTTCCTTAATTTTAAGGTCCGATTTGCCAAAGCCCAATTTGGGCATCTGACTCCAACTCTGTTGCTGTTTGACCATTTACCTCCTAAAAAAAAAAAAAAAAAAAAAAAAGTTATTTTATTTCTACACATTAAGCAGAAAAAGGTTTTGTTTGTTCAGTTTTGTTTTTTTTAAATCAACTTTCAAAGTATATGTTTTAGATTTTGCTATTTGGAGAACTCAGTGGAATATCTATAATCTGATACTCAGTTTGGACAAGATGGATTCAAAGCACAAGTCTTGAAAAGTTTGTGCAGAGTAACACAGAAATTCTCAAGATAAGAAGCAAATTACTTTCTATTTAATCTCCCCCCCCAAATAAAAAACAAAACACCAAAAAACCAAACTTGAATTGCAGCAGAGATTTTAAAATGCAAGGTTAAGTTATTTTGCAAAATATTGGAGGACCACAGCGAAAAGATGCTTATCTTGTTTACCATTGCCTACCACTGAGGCTAGAACCAGCTATTATGGGTTTGGTGTGATTTCCTCTTGGGCTGCCATTCTGGTTTTAGTAAACTAAGTTAGCAGAGCAATTTTGCAGACAAAATAGGTGGAATATTGACTATTTCTAGTGCTACTATGAAAGATGCTCTTCTGGATTCAGTATTTTTACAAACACCATTTTTTCCTTGCTGTTCCTCATGTCTTGAGATATATCTGAGACCACCTGAACCACTTGTGTTGAGGGTCTAGATGCTTCATGATCTGTGCATTTAGTTTAACTCTTTGGAGGACCATAAGCAAAGGTAGGCTTGACAAAGAAATGCTACATCATCATGGCTTTATTTTTGAAAGTACATAAAAGTTACTTTTCATAACTTTTAAAGATATGTAACAGGAGTCATGAGAAGCACTTTATCTGATAAATATGAAGTATCCTGGGTGAACTTCCTTGTGCTTCCTCTTTCCCATACGTCCTTTCTATCTATGAAGTTGTGTGCCCTGTGAAAGAAATAGTAGTACCTTGCCTGTTTTGTAAGAAGTCAGTCTGTTTTGTCATATGGGACAGTAAAGTGCTCTATATCCCTCATGTAGTTGTGGTTATTGTACTTTTGTGTCTCTATGTCGGACAAACAATTTTTCAAGAGGGAGGACCAGCAACTGAATTGGTTGAAAACCCTGGGTAATTGTCACAGATATTCAATGAATTATCAAGTGTTATGCCATCACTAAGTACCTGAAATAGAAATATATTTAAAAAAACCCAAACCAAACCAAAACAAAAAAAACCAAAACAGAACTTGGACAATTTCAGAGGGGTGGTTATAATTGGATGCAGTCTTTACCCCATTCTTTCTCAACTGTCAGACTTGCCAACAGGGCATGCTACTATGCCTACCAAATACCAAATATAGACATATATGTTTATGTAATTTTTTTATCATATAAAGAAGTTCAACAACAGATAGCTGAAAATATTTCAACCTTGTGATTGCAATGAATAGGAAGTGTTCTGTGCTGTTCCTGTGTCGTCTTTTTGTAGTACTAAAACCTTTCTATTCATTCTTCCAGTCTTCAGTACATTTTCTCCTGAATGTGACTGACTATTCATTTCCAGTTTTAATATCTTTAGGTCTCAGATACAAGCAATTATAAAATATGTTGCAAATAATGGTGTTCTGCAATATAAAGATTGTATTGATAAGCTTCTCATCACTGTTCTGCTTCCTAAAAAGTATATATGGCAGGTAAAAAAAAAAAAAAAAAAAAAAATCCTCGTGTCATTCATCTGTGCTCTGCTTGACCTATATATTATTGAAACAATATATTATTGAAACAATATATTTTTTGTGCTAATACAACTTCTTTGATTTTATTTTTCTGTGTGTACATCTGTGCTCTGTAAAGATAGGTGCAGTTGTAATGTTGTTGCAGTGTCACAACATTTCTCATAATTTTGGATGACAATATTTGTTTAAATTAAAAAAAAAAAAAATCCTTTTAGTGATAATCTGTAGTAGAATTCCAGTGTTTCAATATGTCATGACTTTCTAAAGAAGTCTTTGGCTTTCTGGTCATTCATAACAAACCACTTTTGATAGGTGATTGATCATACATTTGGTGGTGAACTAGCTCATTTGCATATAAGAATAGAAAATTTTAACATTAATCAGCAAGGGGATGTATGTTTGAGGGACTGGACAGGTGGTTAAAATATGATGATAAACCCTGGGGAGAATTGAATGTAGGGAAGTTGAGATATTCAGACATAATTGATACCTACTCAGTGGTCAAAGCTGGAATTCAGAAATACTCAAAAGTTTCCTCCTAATATTTTTAATTCTGATTTTTCTTCTATAAAATGTCTTGCTGTACCTTCTGAAGCACCATTAACAACATATGCAGACTTCTTTTCATTATTTTGAGTGTATACCCTTATTTACCTTTCTGTCATTGTGGCATGTGCACATACTATGATTTCAGCTAAAAAAACCCCAAACATTATCAGAAGGTATGTTAAACGTTAAGTTAAAACCACAAGCACTTAGATTTTAAGAAATGCAAATATTTTGATTGTTTATCTGGTATAAAAAATAGCCAAAAATAGCCATATTTTAACTAAGCTTTAAGTAACTTAAAGGTCATATCAGCAATAGAACACATTATGAATTTGATTTTTATCTAAAAATGAGGATTATCAGCAGCAGAAAGAAATGCGTAAAATGAATAGGAGAAGGAATTTACAACTGTTCCAGAACTGTCCTAGATACTTGTTATTCTTTTTTCTTTCTCTATCTGTAAATTATTTTTATATATTTTTCATACATTGATTTATATTATGTCGTCTTTTTCTTAGAAAGTTACAGTCAATTGTGATAGACACTGTTAAATTCATCAAGTGTACACCATCTCTCACATGATCCTTAAATCTTTAAGAAGTTGAAGTGGCTCAAATCCAATGATTTGGATTTTTTTTAAAAAAAGTTGTTTCTTGAAGAAAAGGCGAGAGATTTGGAAATAATTCTGAGAACTACATTTTGAAGAATGATATGAATAATTATGAAAGTATATTTAGAAGGTTAGTACTCGAGCTAGCAGTAGAGCTCACAAGGAATATAGCCTAGATACTGCAGTTGTTTATCTTAGAACAGTGTGATATATATCATAATATGTGTGATTTCCAAGTAAACGAAAATTCCTGTATAAAAACAGAGGCTTGAAGAAGGAATATGAAGAGAGAACGCTTTCTGTTTTGGCCACTATAGGATGAAGCTGTGCTGCATCATGAGAAATACTTCTATTTCTTTGGCAAACTCATGGGAGAACTTAATTGTTAGTTCTGAATTGCTATTGGAATGAATTGCATAACCTTTCTTTTAAAGTAAAGTTCCTTTATTACTTGGCCATTTTGAGATACCTTTTTCCTTCTCTTATGCCAGGTAAAGATGTGTGTGAGAGAGGTCCATCTCACTTCAGTTTTAGTTTTAAAAAATCCTGAATTAGCACAAATAAAGAGAAGGCAGTATTGTGACTGAACCAGTATTTAGAAGTTGTTCTTTCACTATAATACATGATAAATTAAAGACAGCATGTTTTAGTTAGATTAAATAGTGCATTTTAGTTTATATTTGTTTTATGTAACATTTTTCATGTTTACTTCACCAACTTGTTGCTTACTGTCTTCCTATTTTAGTCAGTTTAAATTCTATGTAGTCCTAAGTGAATATTCTATATTATTTTTTTTTTATCTCCCCCACCCCCCAGCTAAATGAAGATAGAGGTGCAAAGTTGAGAAATAAAGGTGTTAAATTTCTATGGGTAAGCTCAAATCTATTTCAGTTGTCTTCTCCAGGTAGGGTCTTTAGTTTATGTGTCTTTTGCATTGGAGTCTTGCTAGTTCTTAGTCTTACTTGTAAACAGAAATATTTACTTGTGCTAACAAAATCAAATTCCTGAAAGGTTGTAGTGAGGTGGGTGCTGGTCTCTTTTGTCAGGTGGCTGGAGATAGGATGAGAGGAAATGGCCTCAGGTTGTGGCAGGGGAGGTTTAGGTTGGATATTAGGAAAAATGTCTTTACTGAAAGGGTTGTCAGGCATTGGAACAGGCTGCCCAGGGAAGTGGTTGAGTCACCATCCCTGGAGGTATTCAAAAAGTGTGTAGACAAGGTGCTTCAGGACATGGCTTAGTGGGCATGGTTGACGGTTGGACTTGATGATCTTTAAAGGTCTTTTCCAACCTAAATGATTCTATGATTCTAAATACAGATGGAGACACTGAATTTGGCAACTTAAGTCGTAAAAATTGCTATTAGCCTTACTTGTATTATTTATTTATTTATTTTTTTTTTTGTATTTAAATACCTGTTATGAAGTTTGACGTACAGCCCTATTAATAGTATCACAGAATCAGAGTAATTGAGGTTGGAAGGGGCCTTTGGAGGTCATCTTGTCTGCTCAGGCAGGACCACCTAGAGCCAGTTGCCCAGGACCATGATACTCAGGTCACAGAATGAGGAAAGAACTGGACCTCTTTGACAGTAGCTGGAAAGAGTTTGAGAGGGTAATTCATGCAGTTTTTAGCCAGTTTTCTATCAGTGCCTGAAAGTAAAGTCTGTGGGCTGAGTAAGTTCTGGCAATCAGTAATTAGACTCCATGTTGTGAGGGTCACTATCTTTGATTTAAAACTCACTCAGTGCTCAGTTGAAATGTTGGTTGTGCTTGGTTTTTTTTCCCAATAAGTTATCATTGCAGAAGAGCATTCTTAGAGTTATTTGTACTTACTTTAATAGCACTCAAGCTATTAAACTGTGCCATGACTATTCCATAGGGTAGAACCCTAACTCTTTTGATGTATTATTACTGTAGTGGGTGGTGAAGATTTCACCCAATTTTATGCTTGTGGAAGTTGAAAAAATCAAACTCAATTGCGTTACGTAGCCAATAGAATAAAATTGGAAGATGATTTCATTCTTAAGTCTTTTGGTGTTATGGTTAGTCCTTTTTCTTTTCCATTATGTCGAGGACCTAGACATTGGAAGTTGCAGTCTTTTTTCCCTTCAAAGTTGAAAGACTTTCACAAATTTACAAAGCTCTTATATGCAATGTAACTTTTCATTCTCCTAAAGCATCTGTTTGCAGTTGGTAAACAAGAAGTTGCACAGTGTATTGTGAATTAGGTTTGCAGCCACTAATCAACATTTCCGTTACCTACCTGTTGGTATTCCCATGACAGATACTGAAAAAGGAAGCGCAGAAAAAATACACAAGCTCTGGAACTCATTTTGCACATTGAGAAATTCATGTCATTGTAGCATCTTTGTTGATGCACTGTGGTGAAAGACATTGGATTAGCACTTTTTTCTTGCTTGGTAGACAGAATTGAGTGGTGCATTTTCTTGCGATTGTAAAACTTAATTTAAAACCAAATTTGAATCTTAAGATAATTTTACATGACTATTTTAGTGCTGGTAGAGAAATCGAGGTAGTTTAAATACTAAGTTCAATGTCAGTATTTAAAGTCATTTTTCATTTTGCTCAGTATATCTGCTTTGCACTATTGATCAGGGACAATACTGTAGTGCAGGTTTTAAATTCATATTGCAGTTGAGTATCTTAACAGGATATAACATTTTATATGTGTTTCATTGAGCAGTGAGGTATGTATGCAGTTTTTGTTTAACTGTTTTCCTGTAATCTTTTCGCTTTTAACATTATGTAGTAACTACTATGTTATATAGCAAAATATGTATCTATTTTTACAGATTTTAAATACTTCTTTAAAAATCTGTTCAAGCTTAAATACATTCTTTTTAGGCCACAACAAAATTTGGCCAGTTTTGAGTAAAAGGAATATTGATGGACTTCCTTAGGAAACTGCTGTTAAGTAACAACTTCATTGAATCTATGTGCTTCTATGTACAGAAGCACTTTTATTGCTTTGACAGTACCTGAGCAGGTACAGCATGATAAGTATTATGACTTTCGTCTTTAGAATTATTAATTTGTATTTTTATCATTTTATATTTTTATTATAGAACCCTTTTTCTAAGCCGATGGTTTTTGGCAAAACCTTTGACTTGGGTAACGCTGATACAGTTTCAGCTATGATTCCAGTTGTAAGAGAGCTTGTCCAGCAGGACTTCTAGTGGCGTCACCTCCAGATTTCCCTGACAGTTTTCTATGGAAGTTTTGAAGTCCTGGTTTAGTTAACATATCTAGATACTAATAGTGACATGCCAGTGCTTTGTATTTTTATTAAGCCTGTATTTGCTGCCATCAAAGGAATTACGCTACTGATTGCATTGTGAGGGGAGAGTTTTTATATAAGCCTTTTGGAGACTCTCAACCTCAGTTTCAATTAGATATTGCTAGTATATATGTGAGATTAACACTTAAAATGTAATTTCATTAGATAAAAATGGAATAAAACAGGTGTATACAGTCTTCACTTAATTTTTTTTTTTTTTGGTTTATATTAAATTCAGTTTTTCCTAACATTTCTTCTCTATTTATGTAATAATGCCCAGAGGTGAGGTCCTAAGATGTTTCTCATTATACAAAGCACTTTTTACCCTTAATTTATAAATAATGTGTATTTAGGGTATGAAACCTTAAAAGGAAAGATCATGCCTACTGACAAATCTGTCTTACTCCATATTTTAAAGCACCATTATGGTCATCACCAAAACTTTTTCATAAATAGTACTAGAGTGCTAAGGACCCAATGATCCAGTGGACACTGGTATTTTATATTTTTCAGGAGCACAGTGGAGCTGAGCTGATCCTGCCTCAACTTCCTCTTCGTTTTCTGGGACCATGAAAGAACTGGCAACCCTACCTTTTAACATTGACTTATTTTAGGTCATTTCTGTAAACTATTCATCAAATCCCAAGATCAGAGAATTATTTGTAATAATTTGTAAGACACTTTTAAGAAGGAGCTAAAATGACTAGGATTTCAGGCACTGAGAATTTTTATTTGCTATTGTACTTGCATCAGTTTCAAAAATATTTTTAATATTTGAATACTAGCAGGGGAGCATAAAGACTCAAGATTGAAAAATCATTTATCTGAAACATCCCCTTTCAAAAGAACTGTTCACTCAAGGAAGCTAATGTATTTTTTCTGTACAAATAATGGCCTGAAATTGTAAATAAATATGGAAATTATTTTATATTTTATGTATTTGGTGTTAATTTTATTTAAATACTTACCACAGATAAGTGCTATTTTAAATATCTTAACATTTGTAACTCTGACTTAGCTCACCTTGTTTTGTAAGGTGCATGCAATTAAATTTTTCACACTTTTTATCTGACATTTTTGTTTTCATTAGAATTCTGATTAAAACTCTGATTTTGCACAACTGCATATATAACCCGTTCTTGTTTAATGAGAACCTTTCATATGCTTTCAGTAGGAGCTAGATTCTTATGCTTATGGCACTGCCTTTTATTTTCTTGCACTGAGTATGGACTAAAACATCAATAAAGCCATGACTGCTTTAATGTTGATGGTTTGGTATTTTACCAGGCAATGCTGGTCATTTTGTTGCAATTAAGAAGATTTAACACCCTCCCCTTCCCTCCCCCCCTTCCCGCCCCTCCCCCCCAAAAAACCACCCCACCAACCCCCAAACCTACATAAACTAATTTATGTTGTTCTTTTGAGATAATATGACCCGTTTGTGTGAGTAAATAGGAGTAATAACAATAGTCTCTCCCCCCACACCCCCATGTTCAAAATCTTGACCTAAAAAAGCAGACAGTGGGATATTAATTTAAGACCCTGATTTTATGGAAGTGATATAGTATAGAGGATCTTCTTGGTATTTTATTGATGACTTCAAGAAGTAAGTTGCAAGTCAGAAGAAATCCATTGCATATGAAAATTCATTTGAATGATACCTTGGACCTGTTTGTTGGTCTTTGTTTCTAAGTTTGATTTTGGACCATGTGTAGAGTCCTTAGACTCATCTCTTTAGTCCCATATTAATTAACTGTTTTCTGTAGAAGCAGCATGGAAAAAAACACTTATATGAAGTCAGTGAGAAATCATCGTGCATTTGCTGATATTTTCGGTTTGGTTTCACAGAGGACATTAATGTATACTTGTGTGTAGCTTTAAGTGAAAGCATACTCTATTTAGAATTTTGCACTTTCAATAATTACTGATAATACAGATTTTCCTTTACAGTTTTGCGACTTGCAGAATTTCTTCCAGTAAGCAGCCCTGTCTAAAGTCTCCCTCTTAGATGCAGATGTATGTGCTCTGTCTTGCATTCTCTTTCATACACACATGGATGCATGTACAGGACAGGATGCAGTTTTGACTTAGAGTTAGATTTACTATATTAAGCAGATATAACCATATCTTTGATACACAAATCTGTTCTGTTGTAATGGTTCATTTTATGAACTTATGTTCATTTTTTCTCAGTTAAATTAATTTTCAAAATTAAAACCAATAACATGCATTTATGTATTTAACAATGATAAAGTTCAATGTAAATGTAAAATCTTAGTTTTACTTTACTCCTTTATTTTCATGGTTTTAAATGATGCACATACATAGAAAGAGATTATAAATCTTTAAATTCTCAGATTGTATTTTCTTATACATTTGCTTTATGTTCTTATTTAAAATGTGCATATTTAGTATGTATTTATTTACAAGGGCACGAGTTAGTGTGTTTTCTTCATGTGTAATTTTGATCCCCATTAGCTGACTTGTAATACTTTCTAGATATACTTCTAAGAGTAGTCTTCAGTAATTACAAAAAACCCAGTGTGTTATTTGTTAATGCTTTCAGAATAATAGATAATTTCGCTTGGCTATGAGGACACAGTTCTTATATCAGAATTTCCATTCTGAAAATTAGCTTACAAAACCAAGATGACAAGGGACAAATCATACAATAAAAACCAATGTTTTAGTTAAAAGCATGTATCAAAACCGAGGTCTGAACAGTGTTGGTTCTGCAGAATAAGCTGTATCTAATCCAGTCCAGCAATTAAATGATGGCAAGGCCCCCTTACTGTATGCATAGTCTCAGATAAGTTCAAAAATTAGGTTAAAAGTTTTAAGCCTCTGGGGTAGATGCTGTATGCTTATTTATAAAGTGAATGGACTATAGGTGCACAGCCATTTTGAGAGTCCCATTGGAGACTTTCAGAAGCTGTTACACTGCTAAAAATAGGAGAACCATTTGTTTCCTTTACAGGCAGAGAATTAAATACAAAAGTCTTTCTGGAAATATTAATATTGTATTCTTAATCTATTGGTGATTACATGCAGTAGCTGCTACTGTTTTATTAGATGACTGCTGGAAAATGTAGAAACTCACAGCATAAAGGGAGTGATGAAATCTTCCTATAGCCAAGGTCACATAGTGACAGTAGAACTGCTACAGTAGAGGGAGAATAGCTATGGAAGACCTGTGCAATATAATTTCTGAATATCTCTGAAGGAAGAGATACAGTACTGATGATTTTGTAGAGTAATCCTCTTTTCTGTTCCCTTCCCACATACTGCCACTCTTTTGTCTGTCCTTCTGAACCACTGTATTTTCTGCGTAGCTTCTTTAATGTTGCTTAAGAACTTGCCAAATTGTAGCAGCAAACATGAGACTGAAGTATTTAAAATCCCTCCTTCACCTGCAGAGTTGCTAAGCAAGACCTGAAGTTTTGAAATGGAACTGGTTTATAAGAGGTAAAAAAAAAAAAAAAAAAGGCAATAATTGGTCATTGCCATTCCAGAAATTCATATGTAGAAATTTTAAATAAACTCCATGTTAACATTAAGACTTCCTGGGCATCATAGAAGAAACCTGCCAGAGGGCATCTGTTTTGGGAGATGAGCCAATACCTTGATTCATTACTTTTATGATATTGTATGGCTCAGTTTCTGCTGGGAGTCCCCACTTTCACTTTAAAATCATCACTGTATGATCAATCTTATATGTGTTTTCTGTTGGTTCTACAGTGTAATGTGAAGAAGCCTTTTGCCTGTAACTGTTGATAGTTTGACAATTACATGTATCTCTTCTTTTTATGATGGTTGTTAAAAACCATGGTCATTTGATAAGCAACAAGAAAGAAGATCAATGCATCAATGGTGAAAGATTCTACAGAGAGAAATAAATTCAGGAGATTCAGAAGTTTAACTTCTGAGCCCAGTGTAGCATAATTTTTACGTTTCTGTATGTGTAATTGAGGAAAAACTTACAGCACCAAAATATTCTGTATATGATTTCTGACTAATGGATCCAATTTTCATTAATTATACTTGAGATTTAAATTAAATTTTATTGTGAGAAATTTTCCATATGTTTCACTGGAAATACTGAATAGATTTATACTAATTTGATATTCTGGAGCAATGACAGAGGTCTGAAAGTGTCCTACCTTCTCTGGCTGACTCATCCTGCTTTGATCAATTAAATCTTTAGTATGTTGAAGTTACACTTCACTTTGCCTTGGCCAGCGATAATTACTGAGAATTTATTTAGACTTGATAGCAGTATGCTAATGGCTCTCTGATTGGAACCTCTGTTATTAACTAGTGCACCAAAGCCATGTTAAAATATATTTTAATACTAAAGGTCTAATTAATAAACACATTATTTCTCATTTTGTGGAAAGCTACCTGATAACTTGAATGTTGGCATTTTATCTAGGTAGATCATTCTGGCTTACCTTTCCATGGTTGACCTTTTAGGGAAAATACTTGTTTTAGGTGCTTGAATCATCACATATTTTGAGCTATATGAGTTCAATATCTGCTGTGGTATTTACAGAAATGAAGATGTGGGTTGGAACAACCTTGTCTTACTGACAGCAATATAACATGGAAGTAGTAGTCAGATAAACTAAACAGGAATAGACAGGATTTCTGACACTTAACTTTAAAATTTTATCTAGGTTTATCTAGGATAAACCATCAGACTTGCACTTGATCCATTCACTTTGAATTCTCATGTACTAACTATAATACTTTTACTCTCCACCTACTAGTTGTTACTGTTGTTTTGGATCTTGCTGCAGACATTGAATCCTGTATAAAAACAAGACTGGAATTATCACTTGAGGTTATTTGTCAAATAGCCTAAATAACTGACGCTTCACAAGTTATTAGAGAAGTAATGTAGGATCTTGGTTATAAAATGAACTTAGGTTTTTAAACAGTAAAATTTTGTGACTTTTACTGTTTGCTTTTTGTTTGTTGCTATCTTAAGCGGTGACAAACCTTACAGCTCTTCCCTGTTGTTGTGTGCTTTTTGCTTAACTGCATGAAGAAAAAAAAAAACAGACTAAGCTTTCCTGCACTTCTTTTCATCCTAATATGACTATACGAAAATGGTCATTGTGTGTCAAGTCTGTTTTATTTTAGCTTGAGTCTGTGATGTGTAGTTAGCAAGAGTGAATTGTGTGGGTTTTTTAATGAGGCTCCATTTTGTCTGCCACACTTGGTCAGCTGCTTGACACTTGTGGGAAAAAATATTACTGAAGAGATAAGTAGCTTAAAATCCATTTCAAAGGGATTGCATGTTAGGCCAGTCAGTGACCTTGAATTTGACTCTTATATGGTGTAAAGTCGGTGTAGAGAGTTGTGTCATCAGGGTAACTGGTTACCTAGAGTTAGTAAATTGCAGTAACAAGTATGATGGTTTTAAGTGTGTGGAATGCTATGGATTAGTGCGTGGTGTGACCTTAGAGGTGAAAGCAGGAGTCTTGAGAATTTTATATTTGCTCTTAACATTTCCTAAGTGTAAATGTTCTAGTCCTTCTAACTGGGGTGTCTATAGATGAATCACATGCATCCCAAGTTTAGATTTAATTTTTTAAAACTGGTGACTCCTTTTTTGTAACAGAGAATGTGTTTTTTCCAATTAAACTTTATTATCTTGAGATAATTAAATGATTCTGTTTTGTTTTGGAAAAACTACTGTGTTCATATTTTATAGTGTGAAACATAGGTGTGTGGGAACACTGGATGGCCAGGTAATAGAATAGTTCGCCAAATCTTCACAGCACAATCAGCTTCTGAGTATCTTTAGAATAATCTGAATAAGAATTATTTCCAGCCTCATTCCATATGAATATTGTTTTCCTGTTGAACTATCAGTAGGGTTAATAAAAGCTCATTTGTAGTATACATTAATATTTCTAAGTGTTTATATGTTACATATTACATACCTTATTGAGGGAAGGTTTTAGGCATGATTTCAAGCTGCATAAAACAGAACGTATATTAAAGAAAATTCCACTTTTGATGATGTATCTCTAGCACTTGAATAAAGGTGTCTTGAAGCACCTCTGACTTTCATGCATCTGAAGTATGCCAACTAATAAAATATCTGTGCCTTCAAAATCTTGTACAGTTCTGTGTCTTCAAAATCTTGTACAGTTAAGATTTAATATTATTCTTCTCATAAATTAGTTCAATGTTGAACAAATTTGTTTTGCAGGTGCATTTTTCTGAGACTTTAAATTTTTTTCTTTCAAAATTAAAAGTTATTGCTGCTTACAAATGGAAAGACCTATTCAAAATGCTATGTTTTTATTTTCTGAATTAACTAATATTGACAAGGTTGTCCTTCAGAGGGTTGTAATACAGTATTTAATTATCAACTCTAGCTTCCTTTAATAGCCTCTGTAACAAGATCATAATTATCTTGCATATAATCATTGGCTGATACACTTAGCAGCCCATCTATGATTCATTCTTTGCAATTACTCATACTTTGTAGCCTTGAGACATAAAGAACTCCATGCTTTTCTTGGCAATTAAGTGTTGTTAATGGTTAAAGGTGTTCTAATTTTTCCCATTCTACTTTGACAATGTCCTTGAATCTAGTTAGAAGTGGCATCTTCTAGGCTGTGTGAGCGTTCAGTCTCAAATAACCAAATGGCTATTTGGTACTTGAGCTGTCCCTTGACTGTCCAAATTAATAACAAGCGGTTAGATGTCGTACTTGGGTACCAAATTGTGGTAACTGGAAAGTTATCTAAATGCCAGATAAACCAATTAGGAAGGTATGACTACTTTTCAGTTTAGAGAAAGTATTTTAGATAACATTTAATAATACATAATAATGAAGTCTTCAGAGCGTTAGCAGGATGAGCTATTTCAGCTTGAGCTGCAACAAGGTCAGCTCTTACCTACTAATGATAGAATAATGATAGTCCAAATTCACAACGTAATAGAATATTAAACTTGGTTTTAGTGGGCAGAGGTTGACAGTTTCTTCTTAGTTCTCGTGGCTAATAGAAAATAATAGAAGACCAAGAACTCTCAAAGCCTTCAGTTTTATTGCGATATATATGCAGTAAAATTGTAAATAAAAATACGCAAAGCCAAAGGTATCCTATGTTAAGTAATATACAACCATTAAAAGCTGAAATCGCCACAGTTTAAATTTTAGTAAAACAGCAGCATGCATTTTATTTTAGAATGGCAGTGTTTATGTGCTTTTAATTCTAATATCTTCATGTTGATTGCAGTAATTTACCATATTTGACTTTTCCTTGTGCAGTGGGATCATTTTAAAGTGTTTTGGAAATTTTTTTTTCATATCAACTTTGCCTATTTTAATATGTTGGAAAAATCCAGTGGTCACTTTGAGTGGGATAAGGTATATTGAGGAATACGTGATCTTATTTTTTGATGAAAAACAATGTGATTTTATAATAATTTTGTCTTACTACTTTTTTCAGATATAACAAGTCAGCATGAATTACCAATATGTCAAAACAAGAATATTGCAATAACAAATTAAAATAGAATTTCTTTTATACAATATTTTTAGATTAACTAAAATGATGGCTTCTTACCTGTTCAGAAATGTACAAGCATGAGTAATAAATGTATTTTGTGTGCTTTCTGGTAGTATGCTTTCTTACTAATGAAATTTCTGAAGTGTAATAAAATATATTTTAGCTCATCATGTTTCTACCACCTTCCAGGCATATTATCATTATCTCCTGTGTTGAAATTTTTCATTTGTACTAGTCTTAAGTTTGAAATAATTGAAGTTGTCTAAATACTTATCTACTTCTGATAAAGTACATACATTCAGCTTTTGTTAAAATCAATTTTTCAAAATTCATTAAAGTTCTCTACCATTAAGGAAAGCTGAATGTCAATAGCCAGCAATTGAAACTATATCATTTTGGGGTATGTCTGAAACTTTACACAAGAAATTCTAATGGTCTTCCCCTAATCTCCTCATGTTAACAGCACCCTCCAATCAAAAACTAAAAGGCTCTTCCAAGCATCCCCCAAACATGGTGGCTTCCTAGTCTTATTGTCACATGAGCTGTAGACATAGTAGTACAGAAGTAGTCACTAGCTGTGTCTAGAAAAAACCCCCACAAACTGTTTCTGGATCCTCATGTTAAAAACAGCAGTGTTTTTGCTTCTTAAAGCTTGTTCATTTCCTAATGAACAAGTCTGTGTAGTGATATGCTAAGTTTAGTGGAGTTCTAGTTCTGATTTGTGACTTTCTTACGATTTTTATTTTAATCTTAGTTGTGAATTTCGTAGGGTTGCAGTACTTTGGATATACTTTGCCAAGCAGTCACTCTTTTATTGAGCGGCATTTAGCCTCTCTTTCAAACAAACAAACAAATTGTTGTTGGAGCAGCAGAGGATGACTGTCACCAGGTCCTGACTTGGACAAGGATCTCCTTACGAGGCTTTAAAGTTCTTACTGTTGCCACCCTGACACTCTGTATCTAATCTTGGAATTGGGGCTGGGCAGCATCTCTGTTTACTTTATATTTGCATCTGCCTCAGTTACATTTGGTTTCTTCTCTGACTTTATTCTTCACTGCGCATGCTTGCATGCACTTTCTCTGAAATACGTTACGTAGTACAATCTTGTTCTGTCCCAAAGCAGGAGATGAGAGCTTTGTGGTCTAACAACGAAGAGAGGTAAATATTGCAAAATTCAGTCTTGTATAAGCACATATGTACTTTATGGATGCACATTAGTTCTTAATTTCGTTATTGGAATAGCTTTTAAACTGAAATACAAGCCCTTAATGTGAAAAAAACCTGTTGTATGATTGGCATGTTGTAGTAGATCAAAAAAGCAACTTTCGTTTAATTTTAGTCTTCAAGTGAGAGTCTTATTTGCTAGTATTTAGAATGTATTATTGTGGAGAAGAGTAAGAGAGTTAGTGTTTGCCTTGTTCCAGATCTTCGATATATGATGTAGTGGTAACAGGCTTAGGGATACATAGTCACTAGTATTTCTAACTCAGTAAAGGAAAATTGTTATTAATGTATCTTTAAAAGCATATTTTTGCAACACTGTTATAAACCTAGTTCCACAACTTGCGGTGTCTTAATGAGCGTGTCTTGTCATATTAGAGTGGTAAAATTAAACCACCTTTTAAAGAAACTATTGTCAAGGGTTTGTTTTCTAAGACTGATTACAAATGAACATGCAGGTTGTGTGTCTTGGATTCAGGAAGAATAGGGTAGTTGTTTTTCATGTAACTTTTTGCTTTCACACTGAGCAGGTGTTTGCACTTGCTTCTATTGTACAAGTTTCTGCTATTTAACTAAAGATGATAACTAAATTGTCTAATTTAGTTTTAGTTAATTGTACAACTTAGACAATTTAATTTTGTAATTAAAGAAACTTAATTGTCTAACTTAGACAATTTAGTTTAAAAGGTTCACTGAAATGCCTTTCCAAAAGCATATGAAATTGCCTGTATATTTGTGTTTTTATATATAAAAGTAGGAGTTCCTTTGCAAACTACATGCTTCTGAATAGTTTTCCGCGTACATCTACAGTATTTTAGCTAACTTTATTCACAAAGTGAAACAATTTCTATTCAGTTACATTTCAGTTATGAAGAACTTAAGTGCAGCAAATCTCTCCAATAATTTTTATCCCTTTTTGTGTTCTAGTCACATGTGTAAGAGCAGTCAGACTAAATAATTTCTAATGTATGTGGACCTTGTCTTCTATAAATTATTTTCTTCTGTTTCAGTTTTAGTAGTTGAGAAACAGGAAATACTGCACAACTGCTGTTCTTTATTACTGCAGTAGAAAGCAAACATGAGAAGAAAATCGGCATGATTAAAAATGTTTGAAATACACTTCTGTCTTTTATACTGAACTGTACTTCTTTTAAAAGAAATGAAGTGAATGCACTTGAACTGCCACTGCTGCATGACTGTGAATATTTGCGTTCTATTCTTCACTAAATTTCTGTTCAGCAATCTAACTCTCAGGAGGGAATGCTTTGGATGTGTAGTCATTAATGCAATACTGATTTTAAGGAACTTAGCTGCCAGTTCTGTTTTGATAGGTTAATTAACCTAAGTTTGTGAGTTTGAGTATGCTCATTGAGCATAGTTCTAAAAAACCAGCAGTTACACACAACATCTGCTACTTTCTTCCTTTAGAGCTCTTGATCTGATTCTTCCTTCTGTTCTTCATGACCAATGTATGTCCTTAAAGAATGAACAGTGTATGTTCATGTCCCCGTCTTACCTTTTTTCCAGGTGTATCAGATTTAGTGTGAATATTAGCATTAAAAAAAAAAAAAAAATTAAATTGACATCGTCAGTGTAGATGTTGACTGTTTATAGCAGTAGAACTTCTCTAAGTGTGCTACTGTGAAGGTGACCTCAAGTTTAGCAAGGATTTCTGTTGCTTATTTTGTTCAAAATCTTTTTTTAATGTTAAAACCCCCTTGCTCCCCATTGTATCTAAATACCATATACTGGAGTAGAAACAACTCCAAACTCTGTCTTAAAATGAAAATTTTAGGAGTGAAGTAATAAGACTGTAGACTGTATATCTTTGCTACTATTCAAATTTTTCTTTCCTTTTTAGAAAAATATTGCCAAGGAGATGAGCAGTCATCTGTTTTCAAATACCTGACACCAGTTACAAAACCAATATGTTCACTTCCACAAAACCATGCTTGGTATGGGAAAATTAAATAAAATCAAATCCCCTATTTTAAATATTTTTATAGATTTCCTGTGTGTTGTGATGTATTACAAAATATTGTTTCATACTGTGGAAGTATATGATAAAGTACAGGATATGTAAGCAGTAAAGCACATCCACTCACTTGTATAGCAATGGGAAAAATGGGAGTATACCGAAATTGTCAGAGTATATGTGTGTGTATCTATTTTTTTCTATGTTTTTTTTTTTTTTAAGATATAAGGAATAGATTCTTTTAAAATTTTTATGGAAATTGTCTTCCAGTAAATATAAGAACTAAAGTCTCTTGTAAAATGATGGAATGGATAAATAGCCTTACAACCCTTAGAAGAAAATTCTCTTTGTGGCTATGGGTAGAAGAGAGAGAGAAACTTCAGGGAAAAAGTTGAAAGTAGCTGTATTACTGCAACCAAATATATAAATTGCTGCTTTTTCTTATGGCATTCTAGCTTGTTTGTTGGAGCAGCAGATGTAACTTCTCTACAGAAATATTTTTCCTGTTATCTTTTAGATCTTATTAATTGTATTGGGAATAAGTACATGAGTACCCAAATGTTTTAATTCCTCTGTAACAAATGGAGTAGCTGTAGTACAGTGGTGTTCTGGATATTTGGTTCACTGAAAGATTCCCATTCCTCAGTACTTTTACCTCAAATTTATATCCATTTTAACATTGAAGAAAAAATGTGAGGAAACGCGTTTCAGCCCCAGATATTTACTCTTACCTTTCCTGAATCTTTTGTCATCAAATTTCTCCAAACCAACTTTATTAAATGGGATCTGAAACGAGTTTAAATAGACTATTTTGATCTTTTCTTAAAGGTAAATTTATAATTATTATCATGAGTAACCATTTTTTACATAATACATCAGTTTCATGCATTTAGTAAAACATTTGGCACTGGATAGTCAGTGTTGCATTACAAACTATAATCATACTTATAAATAAACACTTAGATGAAGGAATTGCACTTTGAGATATGTCAAGTTGAAATTATGATATTTGCACAATTAGGAATACAGTCCTGCAGTGTCAAAACATAAAACCAGGCAAGGTAACCAGATATCCATCTCCATCAACTCCATCAAGTCATTTTAAATGAAAGATAAATCTACATTAAAAATATTGGGACTATCTTTAAAATTTTTCCTGGAGAGAAAGCCTAGATATGAGCATTTTTGCATTAAGCTTGCATATTATATTTATTCAAAGGGTTTATAGAACACCTAATGTAAAGGTTGAAGCAAACTATGGACCTCATGATCATAGTAATTATTTTTTAATTTTCTACTGAATTTAGAGAAGGTACTGGTAGTAGTACTGAGCTGTTACTACTTTTTTCTACCAAGAGAAGATTTTTTTCTTCCCACAAAAAATAAGGAAAATAAACTTTCAGTTGACTTACTGAATTTCTACAATGAATAAATACAGATACAATACATACTCACACCTAACCTAAATTATTGTGCATGTGCCATTATACCTACAAAGAAAATGTGCATGTTGTTTGCAACTTTTGAGAAGGCTTTTGTCTTTACTGTCAAAACCAGAACTGTCCAAAAGCTGCTGTTGGAAGTGAAGAAATTCCCATCCTATAGAACTTGATCTGTTCCTTCAAATGCATCAATATACATGGTTTCACTTTACCTACATACTTTGCTAAAAAAAAAAAAAAAAAAAAAAAAAGTAAATCCATGCCATTTTATCCCTTTTCTTGATACATTAAGTATTATGCGTTTTCTGAATGTTTTCCTTGTCTCATGACTAGCTCAATTTCTATTGCAGTTACAGCAGTAGCATTTTTGTATGGATTTAATGCTTGGGCAGTTGCCATCTGTCGCAAAGTTTTGAAATTTCAAGAAGCATCTGATAAAGCTACTGATTGCATATCTGAAAAGAAGATTTAAAGAATCAGAAAATATACACGAATATATGTACAAAAGTTTGTGACTCGCTTCTGAAAAAGATCTTTTTTTCCTGCTTTTTAACTCCTGTATTGTTTTCATGGAGACTATTTGGATTTGTTAGACTCTAAAATACAGCCTGTGCTTTTATTCATAGGTCTAGTTGGGACATAACTAGTACTGAGAAGAAAATTCTTGATGATAATGTTCTGTAGCTCTTAAATTGTTCCCCTTTAAAGATTTAATTGTTCATATAGTAACCATTAGCATAGTGATTTTCTTCATTAACCAAAAAACTTAACTTTGAATCAAGAAAATCTCAGTAATTTACTTTCCTGCAAAATTGTATTAGAATTATTTTTAACATCCACTCTATTTCTTTGTGCCTACCTATTACAAAAAATAAACAAAACCAAAAGTCCTACTACCAAATCAAAGGTTCAAAAGCACATAGTTAAAGCCCTATGAGTAGAATTATTCTTTAAGATAAATGTAGTGTTTAATTGTTATGTAGATTCAAGATCACAGCTACAAATCTAAAAAACTGTTGTAATTTCTGTTTCCTGCTATTGCCAGGGATATTTTGCAGGGCTTCTGCTTTTAAAGATTCATCTTCCATTGTGGAATCTAATTTTACCTCTAAGTCCTCCTATGGCAGCTCTGTTTAAACTTGTGTATTAATTTTTCCGCATTTCCTTTAATACATTAATCCTCTACATCACTTTTGTAGTGGATGAACGGTCAATAAAATGAACAAATCAAAGGCCTTCAGTGTGCTCATGTAGTTCAAGAGTGCTCCGGAAGTTAAAAAGTCTCCATTTCTCTTTAGCAAGAATATTGTAGGTATACTGATTAAAAACAAAGGTGGCATGTTTCTTCCAGAGAACTGAATACAGCATTAGAGTTTTTCTTGTATTCAGTAGTTTTCAAAATGAGCTGCAAAGCATATTAGTCCTTACATTCTTAAAAGCCTCAGCTCTTTCAGAATTGAGAGAACTAGTTCAAATCAGATATGCTTATTAGAGAAGAGACAGTGTATGAGGTCTTGTAGTCATTACATAGGCAAGAAAAAAGCAGATACTTCAGTTTCAGAAATCTGCAGAGCAGTGACATGGCGTTCCATTCAATTTTTTACCAGATATCACAGACTGGAAATGTGAGCTTTGGCTGATACTGCTGGGAAGGAGAGTGCGGCAGGCAGCTGTAATTCCCATCCTGTAAAGGTACTGATACTTAAAGTCTCTGTAGTCCAAATTGGTACAGAAAAATACTAAAATGTTGAATTTGGACCTTAGATCTATTTTCAAAGTTCATTTTCTGCCAACCATTCCTAGATGTTCTGTGGATACATTTACAATTTTTTGCTTTTTAGATGTAAGGAGAAGGTACTTTAGAGTTGCTTTCAGGGTGCTTCCTGAAATACTGTCTTATAATAAGCAGACAACACTGTGTGGAATGCAGTTCTAGTGTTTTCCTACGGCTTGACTTGGACAACAGATTTCTGAAGTCAACGATATCCAATTGATTTAAATTAGGCCAAAATTTTATTCCATGTGCTTGTAAGTTTGGTTGCTCCAAAATCAAGTTAACTCTCAATTGATTTTTCTCCCTCAGAAAATGTAGTTCAATTTTGAGTCTAAATCTTAAAAAAAGATATTTTCTAGTTTTAGAGTGATTTTTTTTTTTTTTATTTTTTTTTAACAGTATGATGTTGCTGAAAGGTATTTCAGCGCAGGGTGAGCTGCAGACAGTTGTTCTAGTACATTCATTGACTGTATCTTGGTAGCATCCGGTTTGTCTGCAGTACTAGAACAATTAAAATTATGGTTCCTACAGGGAAGAATCATAGTAAAAAGTAAATTTATTTGTGGAATATTTTTTTTGTGTGGTATGCTCTTAAGGAATCATAAAGCCTAGAGAGTAACTGAACATTAACATGACTCCATCTACTGTAAAACCCATTCCGTTTTATATATTTTCAGGGAGTATGGAGTGGCACAGGAAGGAAATGGCATATCGCTGGAAAGTTGCTCTAATTCAGCACAGGATTCTTGTGAGAAATTCCTTCTAATATTACATCATCTCTTCTGTTTTTCACAGTTTACAGTCTAATTTCTTCATTTTTTTATGCCACTTTTGTTCATCTCAGTAACCACATTAAAATAAATTTAGGACATTAAATAGGCTTTTATCAGTGGTGCACATCTGATAGCGTGACAATTTAGTACTATATATTTTGTCATACTGCGTTATGTGAGGGCTTATGGGTTCGGTAATAAAAATATTAAATAAAGTTTGCTATTTTTTAACATTACATTTTACTGGCTAACATGAGATTCAACAAACCAAAATCTCAGCTGGTTCCACCTCAATGAATGTTTCTGACTATAACGTAAGTAGCACTTCAGTAAAGGAAAAAGATAGTCCCCTTGCAAAAACAGGAGTGAAAAAAGGCAATTCAATAGTTACTTCAATTATACGGCAATATTTTTTTTCAATTCTATTTTCTTTTGTCTGAATTTACTACTGTCTAATTTATGATTGCTTATCAAACTTTGTAGCTTGAAGGAAAGTACTTTTCTTTTTCTTGTTCTGTAATGTCAAAGGAGAGCCTGAAAGATTTTTTTACTTTAATAGGTACAGACTTAAGGTCAACAGTGACACTAACAAAACATTTTCAGGTAAAATAGCAAACTCATTCTGTAAAACTACCCAAAGTGTGAAAAATTACTAAGATTAGGTTTTTACCCTAGATTTAGAAAATTGTATACATAACATGAAGAATATCTTTTAATTAAGGAACTGTTTTATACTACTATTTTTTTCTTTAGGTAGTTGGCATTTGTAGATGATTCATTAAGATGAGCATGAAAAAATATGGCGAGCTTTATAACCTTTTTATTGAACTCTCTCTGCGGATTCATAAATGTAATGTCAGATGGAACATACCAGTGCATTTTTTTTCTATCTGCAATCCCCAGAAATAGTGTTTTTCTGTATGTTATTTTGTGTTTGGCAAACATAAGCCTGTATTGTTTCCACACTTTTAATGCATTTTGTACAAAGCAATCCCATAAGCCTAATTGGTACATGGTGTATACCAGTGTTGAGTTAATCCTATCCTCCTTTTCTTTGAAGCTCGTCCATTCCAGTTTTTGTTCTATTAGTTGGTGATTTCCTCTTGTTAAAACTGTATGACTCTACTGTTTCTTACTCCCTCTCTCTGTTCTTCTTCCTGAACCACACGTGTGCACTTTGTTCACACTCATTTCAGTTACTGAATATGGCTCTGTAGTCATGATCAACTACAAGAAACTGTTACCCATTTGTGACTTTGTCTTCAAATATCTCATATTATTTGGTAGGTTGCCTACCATCATCTCATTTCAGTCTGTGTGACAGAGGTTTGCTTCCTAAAATTCTTTATGTACTTGATATAAGTGATCTTACACACAGATTTGGTCAGGATTGTGTTTTTTGTTTCTTGTGATGACTCACATATCTAGTTTTCCTGTCCCTGATTCCTAGAACATCTTGTCTTGACTGTGCTCATCTTCTTATAGATGCTTTACTTGGAACTTGAACTGGGATCAGCTTTAAAATTATTTATTCACTTCAGATACTTCCTTCTTACTCATTTTTGGTTACTGCGGATAACCTACCCCTTCTTTTCAAGACTATAATTTGTGTGTCAAATTGCATAGACAATCTATGAAATTTCAGATTGTATGTGTCTAAACTTTGCTGTTTGTTTGTAAAAACCTTCAAATGCTTGTTCTTCTTTACAGGTTACCAGAGCCTTATTTAAGTTCTTAATTTTTGTTTCTTCAGAAAGCTGCTTCCAAAGTCATTTGACTAAGATCTTTCTCTGATCACACCACTTCAATTTCATTGCTTTCTAATTCTGTATCGTGTCAAATGCAAAATGTTGTTCCTGCTCATCAGTTTTCTATACTTGAATTCCTTTTCCTAGAAAGAATTTTACCATGTTGGAGTCATAGCCTTTGTTAATAATTATAATTGCCCCAAACTATGTGTGATCCCTCGCATGAAGAAAGCTCTTCTTAAACACATTTGAGCTGTTATATTCTTTTCCAAACCTATTCATAGAATCTGTGTTGACTGTGAAGTTATAAATGCCAAAGATTACAGCTGGACAGATGCAGTACCTTATGAATTATGAGTTAATGCCACTTTCCCTTTCCTGATATTAAAGAGTAAACCATACAAATATAAAAACAAAATGAGATTGAAATATCCGAATGGTTTGTTTCATTAAGTGTATGCATTCACTTTTGCTCTAAACACTGACACTTTTCTCCTGCTGCTTTAAACATCTTGTTCCATCTCTTTTCTGCTAGAGTATAGGTCAACATGTTTCCGTTAGTATCTCCTGCCATGAGGTTCAGTTGTGAGGAAAGTGGTAGGGGAAATGAGAGAGTCTTGATATGAATATGAGCAGCTAATTATAAAATCAACATTAAGCTAGAATAAACGTCTTCATCCTTCAATTTTACTGATGAGTTTAAATGATCAGTGCAAAGATATACTTTTTTTGCCACTTGCAGAATTTTTGTTCTGTTACTCTAATTGTGTATAGGATTCAATAATAAGGATTACTTGGTGTATGCACTTTAAATATTATTATATTGTGGTTATGTAATAGAATGTTTAAGTACACAGAAAACACATGATATTTTGTCTTTCTTTTCTAAGGTACTACTGATCACATACAAGAAGTATGATACTCTTCTGAAAGCTATGCTTTGTGGACTTCTATTGAGTTTTGTGCGTTAATAACTGCCATGTAATAAAATTGGGAAAAAGGCTGTTCAGCACAAAATCAGATATTTCATCGTCTTCTCTATAATAGATGAAAATTCCCACATTCAAACATTTTAGTTCTATATTTAGTCTACTAGTCATGTTAAGAACGAAGGGATCTTTTATCTTTGTAAGTAAAATACTTCAGGTTTAGTGCAGAAATACGTTCATGTCTGAATATCAAGTATAAACAAATAGTTTTTATTCTATGTTTTCATATATTACAATTTAGTTTGCAAGGTCATGGTATTTAGAGTACATTTCTAGAAATGTACAAACTTTGAGATTTCATAGTGTTGAAGAAGTGTTTCAATATACAGTAACCTCTTTTTCCTTCTGCTACGTGGCTTATAATAGTTACTTTATGCTGATTTAATGTCTTCCTTGAGAATACTTTCAAGGACATCTTTGATTAGATTGATCAGACTTAATGAATATGTATATGTATTGGACTAAATTGTAGGTTGCATTTAAAAATAAACTGTCCTGTGTGTATCATATTATACTAGATTGCAATGAAAGAATGGGGCCATCCATTCTAAATGTGAGATTAAGTAACTTTAGCTTAACTCTATTTAAAAATATTGTAAAAATAAACCCTATAATTCAGAAATTAAATCATTAATTCTGAAATTTGAAATTAAACTATGTGTGACTTAGGTACTTTATTCTTGCTTTTTTTTTCTTTCAATGCCAGTTAAAAGTTGAAAGCTCTGTATGGTTAAAAGATGAACTTTTAGATGAAACAAGCCTGGATGTTAAGGGACAGATGTTTTCAATATGAGTTAAATAAAATGTGTCGGTGTCTGCTCTGTGAATTTGTTGCTAGTTGATACACTATTCAGAGCTATTTTTGAAATTAGGGGAAGGTATACATGGAAATGTCTTAGAACATTCTACTTTTAGACAGAAATTTAGTAACTTACGAACTTTTCTAACAGTCTGTCTGGTATGGTGCAGTGCAAGATGCTAATTGTGTTTAACTGACAATTGTTGTAGTTTAACTGAAACAGCTCTTCTTCCTTTCTAATGCTTTTGTTCATCCCTCTTAAATATTTGAAGTGCTATGAGAGCACTATATTGACAGATGGCATTGTGAAACGACTTTATCAGATTTCCATAAAAGGCTCTGGTTTTTGAAGTTTGCTTTCTACCTGTCATTCCTGAAAACCAAGTATGACTTTAAAGACTCAATCATTAAAAGAAAAAAAAAAAAGCTCCCTAGCCCAAATTAAGGCTCATTACACAAATTATGGGTTAAATAATTATAAAGGGTACTTTTTTAACAAATTCTGCTCTGAGCAATATTTCTGCAACTTTCAGTAAGGCTTAATCTGTTCATATTTATTGAGCAAGACTATTCAGGATGAACAGGCTAGAATGGTTTCTCAGCTGTGTTATTACTTCAGGACTGACAGAAATAAAAGTAAGAAAAATTCTGTTTATAAAATCCCTTGTTCAGGATCCAGAACACAGAAATCACACTTGCTTTGTGGAGATAAAGGTTTCATTCCAGTGTGAAGTCTCACTGTGAATATGGTTTAAGCAGACACTAAAACTTGAAATGGAAAATGAAAGTGCCAGTTGATAGAGAACAATTCCATAGTTGTGAAATGCTGTAATATATAAAAATTATAAATATTTTGTATTGATAAATCTGTCTAGTAGTTTATTATTATTTCATGAAATGAACTGTTATTGAATTACTTTTATTGAAAATATTTTAAGTGATTGCCAGTTGTGAAGCTGGCTTCACTTCTATTTCAGATCACTACAAAATTCATAATGTAAACAGTTGGAGATGTTTCACCCAAATATTAGTGAACTGAGATTTTTACAACAAGCATTCATGAAGTAACAGAAACGTTAATAATGTTTGTTTTGTTTTATTTCATCATCCCAGCCATAGCTACATAAGAAAACATCAAAAAAGATAAAAAAATAGTATTGTATTCCTTTTATAAAAATCACATCCTAAGGATAATGCTTGCTCTGTAGGAATTTTAACAGCAGTGAACATGTTTGCTTAGATTATGAAGTTTATAGGTTCTTTATTGTAGCTAAGGTAACTAACACAGCAGGATCATAAAGAATGAACCAGCGTGACCCAAAGAAACTTATGTGCGTGTGTGTGTGAGAAGGAGAAAATTAATTGGCAAATAATTATGTTGACTACAGGAAAATGCTTTTGGAGGAGTTGGCAACATCAAGTTTATTGTTTTCAGCAAAGAATTTAAACCTAAAATAAACTGCCTGATGATAAATATACAACAATTGCTAATATAAACCAGACTAATGTTTTTATCATTATGTAACATGGATATATTTTTGTAAAGATGATTAAATCTGATAACAAAAGGCTTATAACCTATTAGATATAGAAAATGCAGAATCGTGCATCTGCTTACTTTCTACAAATTAACTGTAAATTAACTCAAAGATATATTTTAACTAGGAATTCCACTAGGAATTGGTATCTTTTATAATTTCCATGCAAAGTTTTAACAGATTGTTTTAAAATCAAAATGTTTTAACATGTTCTGTAAAAGAGATGAAAATCGTTTTTTCGTTCTTTATTTGTACTTCGGTAAATTAGTAGGTGTATGTGTAATAGAATATTTTAAATGTTGGTATTAGCATTGCTTTTACACAAATTAATTTTGTGCAAATTTTTTTTATGATGCTCAGATTTTCTTTCAAAGTCAGTGTACTTGATGTAAACATTATTGGAAAAACTAATTCTAAGTGTGTAAATTACTGTTCTTTCTGGACTGCATGTGAGCATATATTTACTATAACTTTTTCAGAACATTGCTTTTACATTCATATGTTTAACATTGTAGTCATTGAACTGGATATTTAATACATATAAAAGCCCCTACATGCATTTAGTTTTAGTTAACTTCAAACAGTTATAGCATATTATGTTTTGTGTACTTGTATTTTGTGTAAGTTTAGTGATGTCAGCCTGCCTGCTTAATATTGAATTCAAAAATTTTCATTGTTTTGCTGACAATTTATAGCCTTTTTTTATTTTCTTAATATATTAAACTCATTTATATTTTAAAATATGATGACATAGGTTGAACTTCTTTCAAGTGCAGGGTAGCTTCATGACAGTCAAAATTCTTGCTATACAACTGAAAAGAAAGAACTTGCCTGTTATGTGTAAGTGGAGTAGCACTTGGGTTCTCTGTATGCATACTTTACATTCTCTCTCTTCTGTTACAGATATATCTTGATTCGTCAATTCTATCTTCTTGTGTAATGACTTAGAAGACATAATGTCTGTTCTGATCAATTTTGTAATGACCTTGGACTGATTAATGAAATCTGGTGTGCTGAATAATTATCCCTTAAATTACATTTCATATGTTGAGTTATGTTTTTAACACAAAGTCTGACAATGTGTAAAATACAAATGGTATTTCAATAATAGTTTACTTAGGCTGTATAATGATTGCTGCTTTCCTAAGCCATAGATGAGGAAAAAACCTCTATGTTCAGGAAGGACAACACCATGTGTTGAACTTGAATGTCTGTATTGCATATGTGTCAATAAAGTTGAATACATATGCAGATTGTGTTCTGCTGAAATCTGTGATTAAAGCCTTCTGCATTACTATGAGTTTCTGCAGCTTTTTATCTTCAGAAATACACCCATTACAAGCCCGTTTGTGACAAAGTGAAATGTGTACAAAGGTGACAGAAACTCTGTTTAGTAATGAGCATTTAGTAAAGAGCACTTACAAAACAACCACCATGTCCTTTTGGTTTTAGACCTTACTCCATGAAACTTCTAGTTCTTCTATTAGAAGAGAGGATTAATCAGTACCTTTCCTGTGCCTTCATGATTTTGCAGACATCTGACATCTAGCTCAAGTCAGTTCCAGATTCTGAGGAGTGTAGGCTTACATTAATTCTTTTATTAGAAGCCAGCCTATAGCTTTAACTGTCCTTTTGGTCTCTTCTGAATCCTTTCCAGTTCTGATGCATCCTTTGGAGACAAAAGGACCAGAGCTTGAATGCAGTTTAAACATACAAACAAACCTTTTATGTCATCATATACTGTGTCATACTCTTTTCTGTTTTATATTCCTTTCTTAGAAATTCCTCATGTTTTATTTTCTATTTGACTGTTAGCACTAAGCCAACATTTTTATGGATATCATAATCCAAAATTGCACTCTTGAGTGAAATAATGGTCAGTTCAGAGTCCATTATTTTTGTGTGTGAAGTTAGGATTGTTTTTTGCCTTCGTACATCAACATTGTGTACGTAGAATATAATTTGCCATTCTTTTACACAGTTATTTAGTTCTGAGACCATTCTGTGGTTCTTCACTGTGACACACATCCTTATTGCCTAATAATCATGATCCAAATAACAGAATCCTCAGCACTGATACCTGCTCCCATTTTCCAGATCCCTGGCTGCATATCCCTGTATAATACTATATGTGAACTCTCTCCATGTGAGAATGGATAGTTTAGTCTTTCACTCTGTCCTTTTAATTCATTAATTTTTTGATGTATGGACATTTCTTCTTATTCCGTAGCAGTTTTGTTTCCTAATAAGCTTTTGGAAAGGACATTATTGAAAACCGTTTGGAAGGCAGGCAGCAAAGGCTCTCTGTGCTTTTATAATTAGAACATAACCTTTCACAGTCTCCTTCATGTAACTTGTTCAGAGTATTTTCTTTAATCTACCATTTCATCATTGAATCTTCAAATTTTCATTTAGTATCTTATTAGAAAATAATTTAGAATATGTGTTCAGAACTATATGCTATATTCTTCGTATCATTTACATTGTGGTACAACTTTGTTGTCTTCCAGTCTGTGACCAGTGCATTACTACTACATAGTATAAAAGTCTGTTGTCAGAAACAGTTCACATTTTAGTATATCTTATATGATTCTTACCTTGTTACCACTACAGCGTAGATGCTGTTCAAATCTAACAAATTTTCCTCGTAGTGTCTACATAGTCATCTTGCCATCTTTCCTAGACTCATTCCTATAAATATTGTATTTCTTTTTATGATCTCATCTTTCCTGCTATTTTTGTTGATTATAAATTTCACAAAAACTACCTAAGAGGCAATATAGAAAACATAGTACTGTATAATATCAAAGTAAACTTAAAAAGGTGAACTTTTCTATCTCGATACTGAAGGAAAGTACAGAAATGCTCTTAGATTATATCATAAAGCTTGTGAAAGAAAAGTTTTCTATTCTTTTGTGCGTAAGGGTAAATATTCTTTTTTATAATATCCCGTATAGCTAGTATAATGACCTTTTGAAATAACTATCCTTTTTTAAATCCAGCAAGTCAATTATTTTACTCTTTTTATGTAAAATGATACTGATATTCTTATTTTTCTCCTTTTTTTAATGTCGTACAATGTATTTATTAAGATATGCCAATTAGAAGACTTGTTTGGCTTTATAGTCCTGGTAATTTTTATAGCTCTTTATTATGTTACTCTATCTGTAGCTTTTTGAAACTATTCATCTAGTCTCTTTTTTAGTATTAAATTTTTAATCTTTGTAGTGTTGTCTATATAAGATGGACTTGCCAAAATAATACTTAGTATTTAGGCAATAGTATTATAGTTTAGAATATTCTACTTTTCCTAACATAACACCTGCCATACCAACATTTCTTTAAACTGTATTTCAACATTGAGGAAATATTTCATTGACACTGACAACCAGGTTTGTTTCCAGAAGAGTTACACTTTATGTATGATCTGTAATTGCCTTAAAAGTAGTTCAGGTTCCATGTGTTACCTTGCACTTGTTTACACTAAGTTTTATCTTTGTCATCTAATTAAATACCTTTGTATTGATACTTATGTTCTTCTTTACAGTGCTCATCTAAAAGGACTGGGAGATGTCAAAACATTGAAAATTATTCCTGGATAATGTTCAGCACTATATTTGCACTGCTAAGAAAGGAAGATTGATAGCCTGAGTTCCTAATAATAATCGGTGTCACTTTCACAGATCACATTTGTATCCAGATACTATGAGAAAGAAATGCACTGTAGATAAGGTAGAGGTTGTGTCAAAATTTGGTAAGAAAGACACTGCAGTACATCAAGTTTCCATTAGAAAATGTGGGGACGATGGCACAACAAAAACTTAATCCGTGCAAGGACAAAATTAAAAACAAAGAGTAAAGAAAACTATGAAATAGAATCACAGGGTAATTCAGTTTGGGAAGGATATCGGAAGATCTTTAGTCCAAATTCCTTCTTCAAGCAGGGTCAGCTGTGCAGGCAGAGCAGATTGCTGATCGCTTTATCTTACTGCACAGCTTCTCTGCAACCTGTTCTACTGCAAGACAGTCCTCACCATGAAAAGGTTTTTCCTTATGTCTAATTTGAACCTCATTTCAATGGATGACCATGGTCTATTTTCCTTCCACCATTCACCAGTGGAAAGAGCATAAGTTAATCTTCCTGATGGCTCATGGGTATTATGGAGCTGCTTTTGCGTTCTCCTGAAGCTGCCTATTCTCCAGGCTGATGAAAGAGGCCAGTTCCCTCAGCTTCCTCTTGTAAGGGCATGTACTTCATACCCTTGACTATCTCGGTGGCACTCCACCGAACTTCCTGCAGTTTATCAACATCTTAGTTGTACTGGAGGCTCCAAACCTGGACCCAGTACTCTAAAAGCAGTCTAACAGATGCCAAATAAAGAGGGATAATCACTTCAGTTGTTCTACTCCAGACTTTTCCATTACTCACTACAGTTCATCTGAAGTACAAAGAGCATTGATTAAGCCAAAGATAGGGTATGTTGAAATAGTTTTGTTAATTCATAAATCTAAATTCCATTGCTTCTAATACTTTAAAAATTGCAGAATCAGATGTCTACGCAAGATGCATGTCTGTGAAGGAAATTGCATCACAGCTTGTTGGAAGGAAAATGGTGGAAAATTCTAAACGTAAAATGAAAGAGAATACAGGGAAATTCACAAACTTGTCAGTTTTAATAAAACCTGTATATCCTGTCCAGTCAGTGCCGACAAATACTTGACTGTGTGCTTTAAATTTCTTGCTCTATTATTTCTTGTCAGTTCAAACGACTTAGATCTTTGCAGAGTTGGTACTTGTTTATTGCCATATTAGGCTGTAGTGGTGAACTAGGATGAAACTGTCCTGGATGCAAAAACTGAGTGAACTCTGAGTCATGTTCATAATAGCCATGACTGGACAGTGTTTTTTTTTTTTTAGTGTGTGTAAGCATAGAAAAAATAGGCCTGAAAAAAATGCACTTATGTTAATGCCAGCACCACTACTTAATCTCAAAGTTGCTGCTATTACTGGTATTTCTAACCCTTCATCCAAGAATGAGTTTGTGGGCTTGTTTGGATTTTGTTCTTTCTGTGTACCTGTAATTCTCAGTGGCATCCAGAGGCAAAAAGCTTTAATGGTTTTACTTTTTCTTATCTATAATGTTTGTCTTTTGGGTATTGTTAGTATTCTGTAGAGGACGCAGACCATCTCTTCTTTTGTTTTTACAGCACATAGCATGGTGGTTTCTCTTCTAAATAGAGGTCCTGATTCTGAAAACAAGTAGTAATTAACCAGAATTAGTGACTAGAACTGGTGTAACAGAAGGTGTTGCCATAATGGTAGGAGGCAGCATGTTTAATGCATTAGAGGACACGTGCTTGAGCATTTTATGTAGAGATACCCCAGTAGTCATAGTTGTATGAATCAAGGAAATCATAATTGCTTTCTGGGAGGGGATGAAGATTCTACAGCTTTCATTTAGGAAGAAACTTTAGTCTTATTTTTGTCTTATTTTGATGCTTAACAGAATTATTTGATTTTTACTATAACTTTAAATTTTGTGAGGCTGCACAATTTTCTTAACAAAATCACTACATCTTCTAGTATCCGTCCAGATACAGCAGATGACCACTGTTTTGTTCATCTCAACAAAAATGCATATTTCACTTATTTATATTCAAAGGATGAGTTCAGCCTTTAGAAGTAAATAGAAACAAATTCCAATGGCATTATAGAAATATAGCAATCTTAAGAACAGGAAGAAAGGTAATGAATAGGAACATAATGGCAATAGTTTAAAAAGCGTTTTTGGGAAGAAAGGAAAGGTTTTTCAGTGCCTTCAAATTCATTATTAAATAGGGTTATTTTAATTTTGAATAGCATAACTTTCAGAATTCTGAAGTTTCCCACCAGATTTCACGTAGTGTATTGCGGGTTCTGAAACACAAGGAATTGCCATTTTTGTTCTGGAATAGTAGTATTGATCCCTAGTGAAAGGTTTCAAGAAAAGAGGTAAAATAGTCAAGGCCACAGAACTATAAGCTGGTTGCTGCATGTATTATTTCATAAAGGCACACCCCAAATTGTGATCCTCCAAAGAAAGTGATATGAACAAAAATAACACCAAGAATCTCAACATCATGGTCAACTGCTGAGATAATCCCCTTTACAGTTATAAAAAAGAAGGAGGGGGGGTGGGGAGCAAAAGTCTGTGTCTTTGGCTCTGTCTGTCTGCAAGTTCGAGCATGCCCGAGTGCGTCCTCGGGCACTGAAGCGTGCGTGGCTCTGCTACTGAACTGGTAGTTTTTCCTGCCACAGAGCGTTCTGTTCCATCATCAGCTGTCCCTGAATAATTTATGGTGTGGCTCAGCCATCAGGACATCGCAAGGATGTTACCCAGTAGCCAATTTGAACGTGACATCTTGCTTTGGTAACTGGGAACAACTAACTAGCATACAGGGAAGGCTAGTCCTTGCCAGCTGATCTTGATGACCAAGAACAGGTCACTAGTTGAGGCTATGGACTTCATATTTACAAATTCTGTCTAATAGAGATTGTTTTATCTATCAGTTCTGAGGAGGGAATAGGTTGGGTATATCTGTAGTTGAATATGTCCTTATTCTGAGGTCTGGCTTATAGGCGGTACATATGCTAGAAAAAGATTTTTCTCCTTAACTTATATAGCTGTTTCTGTGGCTAGTAGAGTGTGTGTGGGTATCTTGATGCTGATGCTGTCAGAGCCATGTTGTTGGGTTTTTTAGGGGGGTCCTGCCCTTCTTTTTTTTTCGGGGGGGGGGGGGGGGAACGACACACACGACCATGTCAGGTGTGATACTGAACAAGTCCATGAGAGATTTAGGGACTTCATTGTTCCAGATCTCATAAACATTTGTATGGTTTCATTCTTACTGTTGTAACAGCTATGAAAGGTGCTGTAGAAAGTGAGTTTAGCCAGCTAGACTTAAGGGACATTGGGAGTCTTAATTTTAATAAGGCAGTCTTCCTCTTAGGCTATGTTCATGACATACTACTTTCTTGGACATTATATTGTGTTAATTGACACTTCAGGTTTTCATCTCATTTTCTGCTAGTGGTATTGTTGGCTATTATGAGACATTTTCTCAGTAAACTTTGGAAAAAAAGGTTGGATATGATGAGGTACACTGAGTGTTTTTCCCTATGTTACCTTTTAATTGTCTCTGTGAATGTGACATACTGAGGATTTCTGAAATATATATGATCTGAATTAGGAACAATTACTGTTACTCTTTTTTTACCTGATGTGTTAGTTTTCAGTATCTTTTATGATATTTGTGTTAGGAGCTGAATTGTGGATCTGATCTAATAGTGTATGTCTTTGATATAATTCTGTCTAGATACATAGAATGTAGATAAAATTGTGTTTCCTTGTGCATTGAAGGAATCAAATGCTGGAAACTTCTTGGCACTCAGTTCCATTCCTCTGCTTCTCCCCTCTCCCACTAGCATGGCAGTAAGAAAATGTCTATTCTTAACTCTTCTCAAAGTAACTCTAATATGTCCTTCACTCAAAAATGTAACTATGAGTAAGATGTAGTGTTTAACTTCCAGGCTATTGAGAAAGTCCTTTGATTACAAGACAGCGCAGACTTGACTCTGCTAATGTTTATTTTCATATTTGTTATATTAAACTAAGGAGTGTTTAAGTGTTCTTTGTTACACCCAGTACCTCAAGAGGGTGGTAGTATTAAAGCCTACAGTATGGAAATTCTTCCTGATCCTATCTCAGTTCCACCCATTTGTTTTAATGTAGTCCAAGTACTGATGTTTACCAGAGCCCATCACAAACTGAAGGAAAATGTTTGTAAATTGAAGTTACACTATCATAAATGGTTTTTTTTGCAGTGGAATTATTCTAGGTTTGTTATTGTCTTGTGCTTCTTTTGGTCAGGACACCTTTTTCATTGCCAACCTGAACCATGTTTTCCACCATCTGTATGTCTTTGGAGTGCTTCCTTTCCTGTCTGGTACCTTTGGACTCTAAGGAGTGGAGCCTGTTTACTAGAGTTCCTGTGAGCATTTGCCTCTTAGAAATCTGTTGGCTCATTTTCAGAGGAACTTGCAGCGTTAATTTGCATAGTTAGTCTCATTTGGGGGTTTTCACCATGTGAAAATCCTATTGCATTGTTTTAAAATGATCCTTAAAGATATTTTTAAACTCTCACTTGGGATCCACTGGGTCTTAAATAATAATTTATCTATCTTGCTCAATGCTATATAGGATCTTTTTCAAGGTTTATGCCTCGAGTAACACTTTTGCCTTTCCATGGATTGTGGAAACTTACCAAAGCACTTTTGGAAAAAAACCAAAAAAAACCAAAAACAAACAAAAAAAACCCCCAAACAACAAAAAAACCTCAGTTCATCAGAGTTACTTTTGTAACTAGGCAAAATGAAGTTTGTCTTCTTTCTAGTTGTATTTGTGTCGCATAGACAATATCTTTTTATGCCTTCCCAGAAACTTCCATTCAAGGAATTTGAATCTTTTTTTCATGGCCACCCAGACATGAAAAGTGATAGCACTACCAGTTCTGTTGTCACTACTGTTCCTCTAAAGACAAAAAGAATGAGGCGTGCTGCTTCCAGTCTGTCCAGTGCTCTTCTGTGAAAATAAGCTTGAGCAAATATTTCCTTTGTCAGAACAAATAGCGGGTATGCTGGTGTCAGGTGTGTCTTTTGTATTCCTAACATTTTAAAAGCCAGCTGAAACAAGATGCAGAATGTCTTCAATCTGCTTGTCCTTTAAGAGGAACCTAAAATCATTCACTACACTACTGGTGACAGCTTCTGAATTTCTCAGTACGTGTCATACTGTAATGATATTTGTAATCTAAATACTGATTTCCAGATGTTGTCTTTGCTGGAGATGTAACAATCTCAATAACATTAAACTTAGTCACAGTGAAATCATTGTGCTTCATTTTTCCCAATGACTTGTCAAGTTGTTCATCAGATTCTGAAGCTGAAGAATCATTAGAGAATCTGTTCTAAACACAAGCTCTCCAATACTAAAAATAATATAGATTTAACTTAAAGATATACTATATATATCGCTACTAACAGGAGTTTCTTTGGGGCATTCAGTAATTTCTGTCTATATAACCTGAATTTTCTGGTTAAAAGAAAAAAAAAGACAGGTTCATTTTGGTTTTGGTGTCATGGCTTCTAAAGGGTAAATACTACTAGCATGTGGTCAGGGTGAAAGAGGTTAGTTAGGACTGAAGGAAAAAAGGCTGTCACAACATTCTTCAGTTCTATAAAAATATTAAATGATACTCTGCTCAAAATTTAAATGCTTTCTCATTGATACCTAACCCTTGTTTTCTTTTGAATACCATGATTCCCCACGTATGAAACTTTCACAATATTCTGTAAAATGCAATATTATGTGTGTCTTGGCTAGTTTTATATAGCCTTGTTTTTCTTTTTGTCTGTAGAAATTCCTCTGATGATAAGCCCAAATAATTGCAATATTTCTTAAACAGTCCTTTCTGCCTGTTTTCGAGGGGTAGAGTGTGGAGGATTGTTCTTGTTCTTGAGTTTTAGAATCTTTTCTAAATTAATCTTTATGTTCAGTCATGCTATTCTATTCTAAACCTATAACACCTGTTATAGGTTTAGGAGAAGAGATGTACCACCCTGTGAGTCTGTGCTGTGGCAGATGCATTCTGTAAGCTAAAGCGTATTATTCTGTGAAAATGTTCTCCTAAATGCTTTCACCTGCCAGTATTCACTTTTAAGTGTGGAAAGCTATATAGAACTTGCTGCCATTTCTAATATGTTGTGTAATAAGAACACTGAATGAGAGATGATATAAAAGGGAATTAAATTATATGGAATTGGGAATTATGATGTTCTATGTTTGTTTTAGCCTGAAATATAAATGTTGATATGGACTTCTTTTTCTTTTAATCTTCAGTGACTTGTGAACACACATGACATTCTTGGTTCCAACAAGAAATGGCTGGTTTACACATCATACGGGTTTTGTTCCTGATCAAGGCAGTGAAACATGTTTAAGTCAGGAGAACAAGTTCTGACCAGATTACAAAGGCTTTTAAACTACTTTACTGATCTTTATATTTGTAATATCATGCTGGAAGAAACTCAGGAGAAGCTTAGGAGCTTAGCTTTGGCCAGTTTTCTTTTGCCTCATTTTCTCCACTGTGTACATATTTGCTACTTAAGATTTTGCAGATGTGGTTTACTTTTTATATTATTTATCATTTGTCAGGAAAATATTCAAATACAGGATCTCTTTCTATTTCAGTGCTGCAAGGATGTGAGCAGATAAATTTATTCAGAACTTGGCACTACTGTATCTCAGCTACTTTCCAGTAGCTTGTAACCAGCATGTCTGTGTTTCATAACTGTTACTCCAGTAGTTTTCATTCCTAAAGGTTCCAAATGTATTGTCTCTCTGCTTATCCTAATTTCTGCATGTTTCCTCCTGTCCACTTGAGTAGGTCAAGAAGATCTATACTTGACTAACTAGATTCCATGTAATCCCATTCTTTCTAAAGAAAAGTCAGGTCTTTGATTTTCTTTACCAACTCTTGAGGGACAAAAGGCATACAAGCATTGGATATTTGTGTTGTAAATCCATGTTTCATTCTCATTAGTTACACAGTTATGCAGATGTGTCTGAACTGTACAAACATTTTTCCACTTCTAAGTTACTCTGTGTCTATATAGTACATTTAGGAATCCTTGGGGTCTACAACAGGACACTTTAGCGTGCTACAACTGTTTTTACTGAAAAAGGGATGATATCTAATGTGCATGTAAGTTGAGTATTAAGGAATTCCTTAAGTTTATGTGTTCATCTCTTCCTTATTCATAATTTATGTTCATTGTCCTGTTGCAAAATAGTTTGCAAATGAAAACTTGTTGTTATTGATGAGTCTTAAATGAGTTAATGCTATCCACACCTGCTTATTTGCTACTCTGAGATACTGCCTTCACTCACTTCCTACACTCATCTTCTCCATTTATGTTTAAGATACTAAAGCTCTGGACTGCCAAAGTATCTTTTAGTTGTAATTTCCTATGGTTAGTTATATGGGAGGAAATCTAGAAAAGTTTTGAGAAAATGAAGAAAACTGCCACTGTCAGGTGATTTTTAAAAAAAAAAAAAAAAATTAAATATTTTATTGCTGAGGTAATTAGCTCTATGCAAATCCCTAGTGAAACCAGGGTTCTTAAGGGTTTTTTTGTTTGTCAGCTACTAGTAGAAGAAAATCCCAATGGGGTTGTAGAGCTGGTGTTTATGGTAAGCTACTACTGTCATTTAAAGAAACTTTACTTTGAGGTGTCATCTTGAAATTAAGCACAGACTTTTAATTGTAGTGAGGACTAAAGTCTTACGCAGGTCTTTTAACTCGAAGAATATGTGTTGCTCATTTATGGTGGGTTTTTTTCTTTGCCGTAGGAAAGACAACATTCCTCTGTGGTTTGTAATAAAATGTTTGCGAGTGACAAACTATTATTTCCAATAGATGATGATGTTTTCTTATAAACAAAATTCAGCGTGAAAACAGAACAAATTGTCTACTGAAAACCACTAAAATTGACTTTAGGGACACTAGTCAGAGTTGTAATATTAAAGCAGTTTGTCCATATAGCTGTATGATTGCAGTATTGATTTGGTTTTTTTAATGGCTATATTGTCAGCATTGTTGGAGATAACCACTAAAGGTTAATTTTGTGTATTTCATTCGGTTTCCTTAACACTGTATTTCATACATTGTAACAGAGCAGTGTAGGTGGCTGCACAGTTTGAACTTTGCCACTCAGGATAGACTGAGTTTAACATTCTCACCTGTCTGCTTTTCTGTCTTCCTGGCTACAGTATGTATTAGTGATTATTTGGGAGGAAAATCTCATCCAAGAGAATACTTAAAGAGGAATTTTCTCTAAAACTTCTGTATATTTGATAATGATTTACTTTCAGATGCCACCGTTGGCATTGCGTTTTTAGAAAGATAAATTACATAATGAAAAAGCTACCTTAAGACCATAAAAACCCCTAAAGAAACGTTTTCAGTAGAATTTTTCTGTTTCGTGTCTGCTTGACTTTTTCTAACAAATCTTGTTATAAAGAGAATCATCTGTTCTCTGATTATAAAATTAAATGTATTTTTCTGTGTTAAAGATAGTGAGGCTGTGAATTAGTTTGAAAGATAAAGTAACATAAATTTATGTTTTCCATTGTAACTACTGTCTGCCAAAAGAAGATTTATTGTTCTACAGTTTTGATTATATTCTTAAAAATAATTGTTGGAAGTTCTGTGAGCCCACAGCTTTTAGCAGAACTTCAAATACAATATATTGTTTTAATTTATGAAAAGCAATCTAGAATGGCTTTTAGGTATAGTCATTTAATATGATATTTCATATTTTATGAAACAATATTAAATGGTTTTAGATCTATGTTTGTAGCTTTCTTGAAAGATCAAAGCTCTTGGCGTAAGCCAAAATCTGTTAAACTTTGTTTCTGTTTATGGTATCAATTAAAACTCTGTGGAGTGTGGTTTGACCTAAGTCTGATTTATTGCTTTACTTGGCCCCGCATCAGGATGGTTGTGGTTTTCCATTCCTGTTTCCAGTAGAGTCTTCATGTGTTTTGATTTCAAATCATTGCATAGCAGCTGCTCTTTATATAGGTAGTAAAGACTTTCTCTGGTAGGTCTTTAGTATAACATAGAGATAGTAGGCTTTTGGGGTTTTTTATTATTTTTGTTCAAATGAAACTGAGATTTATCTATGCATGCAAAATGATGCATTTCTGTATTATAATTTAGAATTTTAAGTTTAGGTGTTATAGGAACTTATTTTTTAGTGAAGACATTTTCCAGATGAAATCAGTACAAGAAAAATCTGTAATTAGAACTATGGTCAAAGTTTCCTGTGGATAAATCTTTTCTTTATTGATGACAAAGTATAGGATGAAGGGAAGACTGCACTACTTTTTTGTTTCTTTTATATAAATTTCACACCAGCCTGTTAATGAAGAAGTTTCATTTATGCTCAGTTTTAAAATGTGTAATCATTAGCTGATTTCAGTTTTTCACCTGATCTCATCAATACCATATTTAAATAGTGATTGTCAATGATTTTTTCCTCCTTCCAAAACTAGCAGACCTTGTGATAGGAAAAAGCTCTTTATTTCCTTTGAAAAAAAGAAAAAAAAATTGTTAAGCTTTTATACATATATATGTGTGTGTGTATGTCTATGTATGCATATATACGTGTCTGTGCAAATAAGGCCATCTGTAATAACTATGATCATTCAGTATTCTTCTCTGATTTTAGATTGTGGTTTTGTATTTTTTACTAACAGTTCTGTTGAATCTCTTTTGACAAGGTGTTTATCATAGGGTTATATTTTTTAAGTAAAAAATGAGAAAAGTGTACAGTTACCTGTTAAGAGGGAAGGTTATCCTGGTACACAAGCTGGTTTTATTTTTTGTCATAATCCTTGCCGTAATCCTGACTCATTTGTTGATTTGGTTATAAAAGAAAGTGCAAGGGTTACATGACTTGCTTCACATTGGGAATATATAATATGAAGGTATAGCACAAGCACTTTCAGCACAAGTACACAAAAATCATTCTAGTACTAAATAAATAGAATCATTTGATTTAAACTTAATCTCTTAGGACAGCGGTTGTGGGTTTTATTATCTGGTTTTGTTATTAAGTGTAGCGATTAACAGTCTGTAGTTAGACATACTGTTTAATGCAGAGTCCACTGAACTCATTAGAAGAGTTCTGTTTTGGATTATGCCTTTAGCAGTGCTTATCCATTCAAACACCCCTTACGATTTAATCTAAGTGGAGAGATAGTGATGTTTGAGGATATGTTGACACAAATCAGTAACAAGAGGCTCTAAAGCAAGGGTACTGTTCCTTGACCTGTTTTAAGAAAATATCTTGTACTGCTTATTCATGTTGTGATGGTGCATTAAGTCCCAACTAGAGCAGGGCATTCCAAAGACAATTATGATAACATCGGCTCCACTGAATTCTCAATTTAAACTGTAAACAAAATACAGGTGAATGATCATGGAGTAGGTGGGAAGAGATGAGAACATTATTTTAGATGGGTGTTTATGCATGAATTAGCCATGACAGATGTCACAAAAGGACGTATTAGGTAGGAAGAATTATGTTAATACAGATATTTAATACATATTAAGTTGTTAATTTTGTGTCTTTTAACTGTAATTTCTTTCAAAGCATAAAAGGACAAAATTGGAAGGAATATACAGGTGCTTATGGGATAGGCAAATGAGCGAGTGTTCATGACTGGGAGTAAAAGGTCAGGATGGTAATGCAAAACAAAATTGCATGGTGAAAATATTTCATTTGGTACAATAAAGAAAAGGAAGGAAACCACCACAGAAGAATTAAATTGAAGAAGAAAAGTTAGGGAAAGGACTGAGTAGAATAAGAAATTAAAGAAGTAGAGGCAGCATTTAAATGGATGTAAAAGCAGCAAAGTTGGCGAATGAGAGCTAAACAAAAAGAGGACGCTCATTCAGAACTAAACCATGACTTTGAATTGGTTTGGTTGTATACATTAAGCAGAGAATGTTGCGGGTTTGAGATGTTCCACAAAAATACTAAAATGTAAATGCAGTCTGGATATGCAAGTTAAAGATTTTCCACAGTATTCGTTTGCCTAGAAGAACAGAAAGCAAAAAGCAAGAAAAAAGCAGTTAAACTTCTCTTTTATTTTTAATAATGTATCAGTGTACAGTTCTTCTGTTTACAACAAGTGCATTTTAGAAGTGACAAGTGCGTTTTTATGCTACAGAAAAATAATTCCAGGAAGCTGAAAATACCATTACAGGAGTCAAACATGACTTATTAAAAATGTAAATTATTTTCATCAAAATGAACTTTTGGCTTCCCCCTTCCCCCCCCCCCAGTTTTTTTGTTCTGAAGGATACTATATAGGCAAATGGCAGTTGCAATTTAAAGTAAAAATAATTCTTTCATTGTACAAGTGATGGGCCCTTTTTGAAGATTTCACCTTTAAAATAATTAACCAATGAGCTCATTCTTAAACTAACAAGGTCTCATTTTTTAAAAAAGACAGCACTGAAATGGGCAGCCTGCTGTAGCTGATCCTGCTTGAGCAGGGCTTTGGACTAGGTGATCTCCAGAAGTCCCTTCCAACCTCAACCATATATTCGGTGAAATATATACATGTTGTGAAAAACAAAACACTATAGATAAACAGATGTATGATGAACATCTGATTCCAGCACAGTGTTTGGCAGTTACATAGTAATTACTAAGTCCTACTTATTTTGAACTTTTTTGGTATTTTTTCCACCTTGGAGACAAAGCTCACCTTCCCCCCCCCCCTTCAAATTGAGTCATGTCAAGTTTAGTGGGAGGTCTCATTTGAATAACATGTACTCTTGTGAGTAAATATTTGAAAGACTGAGGACATTAATTAGTTACTGTAGCTGCTTGACAGTATTTTTCCTTCATTGCTGAGAAGCAGTGACATTTCTCCTACGTTTTATCACAGTTTTGTGCTTGTTGTTTCCATGGTAATTCTTTTTCTTGCACTGTGCTTCAAAGGAAGCAGAGGATTCTGTAAGGTTTTCTATTATTATTTATTTAATTATGTGAAAACCTGATTGAATACACTTTTCTGTAAAAATTCTCAAATAATTCTCTCAAGTGTAAGTGCAAGTGTAGCTTTTAACTATTAAGGCATTATAAATTTATCTTCCTACTTTTTTAGTAATAGTCCCATTTTTATACTTATTTCATATTCAACATATTTTACAAAAATTGTCTTTACTTATTCTGCAATATTCCTAAATTGCACTTTATGGTATCAGAATAACTTAAAACTGTTGAAGACAATCTGTAAATGCTTGCAGTCATCTCTAATAATCTGATTTCCCTAAAAATCAAGCTAACAGTAATATTGAGTATGCACAATAACTTAGAATTTATTACTTTTTCTGCAGTTTCAACGGCTAATATTCCACCTACTGTTAAGAATCAGGCTCAAGCATGCTCTGCTGAAATGGCATATTCCTAGTGTATCACTGGAATATGTCTGCAAACCAGAGAAGTTCCCCTTCTGTGCTATTGCAAGAGCTTTCTTGAACAGTTACATTTTATAGTTTCAAGTAAGATTTTTAATGTTGTAGTATGGATGAGATTCACTCCACTCCAAGAATAAATGGAATGAATAATCTTTATTGCTTTCTTCTCTTTCAGGTAGTAAGACATTGAGTGAGTTCAAGTGGGGATGGTTAGAATAGTAATTAACACTTCATCCTTCTGTAGAGAAACATAAAGAACACGTAAATTAAAGAACTGAAACTGAAGTTTTTGTCCCCAGAGGCTTAGTGGTGTGGTTTCATGGTCCTCTGACATTAATTTAAATGTCACCGCCAAAAAGGTAGTCTTGCCCCAAGCCATGCATTTCAGTCTTTTCTTTGCATCAGCAATAGCATCTGTCCAGCTTTGCAGCAGCTCTCATCAGCTTGCTCATCCATTTGAAAATGATTTTTTTTTTTTTTTTTTTTTTTAAGGGACTTAGGAGGATTAGTTTGCAAGCTGATCACTGAGCTTGTCTAATTCATTTTGTAGCCACAGGAATACTTGTGCTGGTGTAAAAGAGGTAGACAAAACACCTGGTATGGACAGGAGAAAGGAGGTGTGTTCCCCATGGAGCTGAAGGGGTTATTGGGCCAATCTGTCTCTAGCTGTTCCTTGCTGTCAGCTGGGAAATACTTTATTCTCAGAACTATGTAATGCTATATAGCACCCTCCTCGATGCTCACCCCCCTGTAATTGCATGCAATAGAAAATATATTCTGGGGTTTTAGTGTTAAATTTCCTTTTTTTTTTTTTTTTTTTTTAACAGAAAATAATAAATTTGAATAGTTAGTAATTGAAATAGAGGTAACATAGACCTGAAGGCAGAAACATGTTAGAAAAAAACAAGTAGAAAATGAACCTACCTCCTTATTCACTGTGAGATTATAGGGCGGATTTTTTCTGCTTGTCTTGCTTTCCAGTCCAATCATTTCAAGTGCAGACCGTTCTGGGTCTGAAAAGGAGCAATTGCCCTCTCCCACCAGAAGGTTCCTTCTGAAACAGAATATAGCAGGCGGGCAACCGTCTTATCTCCTATTCCAACCATAACTGTTTCAGGAAAATGGAATATGCCAAACATGCATTACACTGAAAATTTCTACTGTGTGTCATTGGGGAGGAATTACACAAATATGTCTAACAGCAGATACAGAGGCAATACCCATCGGAGGGGATTTTTGAATTCAGGTGGGCATCATGAAAGTTGAAATATTTTTAAATTTCACAGATGTAACAATGATTAAGCCTATAAGGATCAAAACTTGCAATTGGAAGCCTGAATTTACACATTTTGCAGCTGTGCATAGATAGTGCAGTGTCCCTGTATTTTATTTTCTGTTGGTAAACATTAGAAAATAAAAGGGAGTGGGGCTAGAGGAAGGGAAATTGTGCTTTTGTTAGTGGGAATCATAGTTAAAACTTAGTGTATGCTATTCCAGAAATTCTGAAAAGCCCAACTTTTCAGTATCATGGGTCGACTTTTCTGGTTTTGAATTCTGTTGATTAATGTAACAAATATTTGGTATTGCAACCTGGTGTATGAGCATATAAAAGCTGCTGTAAGAAATTCTAACTTTTCTTGTCTTTCAATTACACAAAATTAATGTAGTATTAAAATAATTTTTTGCAACAGAGAATTATTAAAGGAAAATTACTAGAGATTATGGAGTAAATCCATAGATGTGACAGTTAATGGCAATATTTATAATTTTTTTCTCTATTTTTTCTTTTCATATAGTCAGGAAAAAACACAATTGCCACGTTTACCAGTATGTAATAAACTGTGTGGTAACATCTGCTTCTAAAGTTTATTTCTGATCATCCTGATTTTAACTGCTTGCCTTGGCACAGGAAAAGGGGAAATCTAGGCAGGAAACTGGAACAAAGGACCTTAGAGTGACCAGAAATAAAATTCCATCTGAATACATGTTGGAGGAGGGAGTAGTTTGCTGTGTGCTTTTCTGCAGTTATAGGTGTTTTGAATAAATTAGGCTGTCTTAAGTTAGATTGCACAGACTTTTTGTGTTGAGAATTTTTTTTCATCTGTCATATTGTATCCTCGCCATTTGGATTAAACAGCCCTTTCTTTTAAAATAGGCTCACGTAGGTCACCATACTCACCATTTGTAAAAAATTCCAAAAGGAAGGTGTGTCAGAAGTCGAATCTATTTAGACCTGCTGCAGGATCGTCATCGATACGGTGATATGGCATTTGCGTGCTGTGGGAATCCCACTGAGGAGCAGCAGAATTGCCATCCAGGTGGTGGGAAAAGATTAGTGCTTTGCGTGCACAAACAGGAAGCAGGGTTTCAAAAGCAGGAAGTGAGTCCTGAGCCATGATAAACATAATTGCTTCTTCTCCAAGAGCTGCTGAACTCCCACTTAGGCTAGTTACTGTTAGGATGACATCAGATGTCCGTGGGCTGTGTGCTGAAAGAAAATGTGACAGAACAGATGCAGGCATGAAGGTAGCTGCACAGTTTCTTGACACATGAAAGACTAGACAGTTTATTCTTGAAATCTTGTATTTGTATTTTTGTAATGTAGAACAAAATAATGCAAGTATCTCGGAAGTACTGGGTACGTGGGGACTTTGTTGCTGCTGTTATACTGGGAGGTGGACTGGAATAGGTCCTACCCACCAATGTATACACAGATCATCCCATCCTGTTGTGGTTCTGAAGGTACTATGTGTCTTTTGATTTGGAGAAATTATATGTTGTGCTTTTGAATGGAAAAAATGTTTCTATATTAAAATATTTTTGTATTTATTCAGTGTAAAAATTAGCAATCTGAAATTTCAGTTTCTGTTCCACATCACAAGTTAATTGCCATAATCCATTACTCTGTTTCTTTGTGGACCTCAGTCTAAGATAATTTTAACCCACACCTACTTCTGTTAAGAAAATTTCAATGCAGAACTGGAATGGGAAGGGGTGTTGGCCGATACTGAGGACATAGCTGTGAGGAGCAGCCAGGTCTTTCTGGGGGAAGGTAACCGATTCATTCTTTTCCTTTTTCTGTATAATCAAAAGAAATGTTAAGAGAGCAGCTAACTGTGAATTGTGACAAACAGGCTTTTAGAAATTGAGTTCTGAACTGAGTTGCTCACTACTTGTTAAAACCTACACATTATTTGCTAGGTTTTAACATATTGGTTGCATATTTTGCTTTTTTTTTTTTTTTTTTAAGAAAGATATTAATGCTTCTCTCTATGCAGAGGTGGCTACGAATTTGTGGTGTCTTGAATTCAGATGTGGTTTGGTAATTATCCTCATGGAAGTCAGTCCTCAATTAGCAGATGCCTGATAAATTTGGAGAAACGCGTGGAGAGCTTATCAGTTGAGGACATTTTTCACATTTGGTGAAGTTGCATAGAGAAGTATGAATAACAGTAAAATCTGAATGTGGAACCTTCCGTGACAGATTAAACATTCATTATTTTTATACTTCGAGGGAACTTTTCCTTAAGTTTGACATGAAAATTCAACATCAATGAAATTTTAAAATCAAGTCTATTGTTTGAAAAATATTGATTCAGTCATAGTAGAATCTTTAAATGCTTTAAGTTGATACTTAAATCCCTAAATTAAGTTTTAATCTGTGAAGAGAGAGGAGTAACGTGACAATTGTTAGGCCTCTTGAATCATTAATGGTGCTGTTGTCAGATCTTGAGTCTTCAGATTTAGACTTCAGTCTTGCTCTTTAGTACACATGGATTTGGTTAGGATAGGAGGGACTTGGTATGCAGTTCTTGCTCCTAAACAAGAGGGTAGGTTTTATGCAATTTCATGGCATCGTGCTTGGTATGATAATGAGAAGCATTCAGGTTTACTTTATAGACAGCTACTAATGACTACAATTTTAGAAGAGTGTAAGAAGGAGGATTCCTTTTTTTAATTATCGATGAGAGCAATATCTTGCATTAAGACTGCTCAGCATTGCCTGTTCAAGGGTGCTGCTTTTAGCTGTGAATCTTTTTTCTGACTCTGGCCATAAATAGCTTTCCGAAACACCTGCCACCTATGTTTGGTCATACATTTCTCAGCACTGATTAGAAAATGGGAAAAGTGTAATAGCACTTATACAACCTTTCTTAGCATCTAGCATGAACAAACCTAACTGAATTGTAGGTACCTGTATTTCCCCTTTAAGAATGACTGTTGATATTGATTAAAAACAGCCTTACAACTTTGTGTGTTTATTTAACAGGGCTAATGAGCCTGCCTGAGCTGATGCATTAATGCAAGCACATTGCTAGTTGTACTCAAGTTAGCTCTAAGTGACCCAATTCAAATACATGCCAATGTACAAAGTTCCAGTGTACTGAGTGTATACTTGGAAAAGAATCCTGTGGGTGTCTCACTGAACTCTTACAGTTAAATGATCTTCCCAAATTACGTAATGCATATCATTAAGACTCTGCACACAGAGGATTTTCTTGGCATAGCTGCCGTGGTTAAGAATGTAATTTTCTTCATGCTCTTAGCTACTATTTTTATGCAGTTAAAGCTTTGCTTTGGATACTTGGCAATCTTAAAGATGTTTAGTTGTTCAACATGCAAACCATCAAGCTGTATGGTTTGTTTCTATATCATAAAAATAGTCACCATCAGAAAGATACTTCTCAATTATCCTTGAGGATTTTATTATCAGCAGCTTAATTAGAAACTTAGAATGAAAGTTCCTTTCCTGTACATACAGGATATAGTATATATTTTGAAAAGTTCCTTTACTTTGTTACAGCCATTTTATAGAGAGGAAAAAAACCACCCATATAGCTGTTGAGTAAGACATTTCCCTTTCAATTACATTTTTAGGAGAAGGAACATGAAATTTGGCAGATATGTACATGTCGAAAATGTATTTTTGTTGTCCTTGTTAAAATTTGTCCATTATAAATCTTATAAAAAACCCTAAGTTAACATATGGTCATTAGATATATGTTACTTTGGCTACAAACTTACTGGGTTTTCCTGTGATCACACGGAATCACAGAATAGTTAAGGTTGGAAAGGATGCCTAGAGATTATTTAGTCTAATGCTGCTACTCAAAACAGGGTCAGCTAGAACAGCATCATGTCAGGTTTTGGGTATATCTGCTCATGAAGACTGCAGAACCTCTCTGAGCAGCCAGCTTCTGTGTTCTATCACCTTTACCCTGCAAAAGCTTCTTCATATGTTCAAATAGAATTCCCTGTTTCATTTTGTGCCCATTGACTCTCATCCTTCCAGTGGATACAACTAAAGAATTTGGGTTCATCTGCTTTATTTCCTCCTGCCAGGTGTTTATACACATGGACAAGATGCTGGTGAGGGTCTTCCTAACGCAGCTCAGGATGCCATTGGGCTTCTTTGCTGCGAGGGTGTATTGCTGGCCCAAGGGCAGTTTGGTGTCCACCAGACCCACGGGGCCGGTTCTGCAAAGCTGCTTTCCAACTTGCCGACTCCCTGTACCAATGCACGGGGATATTTCTCCCCGGGTGCAGGACTTCGCACTGCATTTTGTTGAACTTCATGAGATCTGTTTCCTCGTTTCTCTGTTACTGAAGATGGATAGTGGCTCCTGTATTGATCCCCGAGTTACATGCACCATGAGCTACTGCCCTCCAGGTGGACTTGAACCTAGCAGTTCAGCTAGTTTTTTCCAGCTCAGATGTTTAGTCCTGAGACAACCTGAACTGAAAACTGTTCTCTAGAAGCAGCAGGGCAAACTTTTAGACAACCTTTTTCTTCTTTTTTTTTTTTTTTTTCCAACTATACCAGCTGATCCAATGGCAAAAAAAATTCCCCTACCCTTGGTCTTCCTGTGTCCTTAGACCATTATAGCTACAGCAGAATACCATTTCCCCTCCAGTGTCTGTTCATGGCTACCAGGAGTCCATGGTTTTGGCCACAGAAGTAAGGATCGTGGAGATTCATTTTCCCTCCTCTGACCTTTGATCTTCACCATTAGATCAAGGTGGTATGGGGAAGGAAGACACCATATGCAGAGTAAGGCTTATCTGGGGCGGGTGATGTTCAGAATGAGCTGGGGAGCTTTGGGACAGTGTCATGGGGGATGCAAAGAATTCTCTTATGTGGGAGGAGCAGAGAAAGTGCTCAGGACGTGAGGACAAGACTGTGTGAAACTACACTGTGCACTTCCCAAATCCAAGTGCTGAAATATGAAGCTGCTACAGTGGCAACAAAGAGCTATGAAGTCCATGGATAAAATGTATGTTCCTTACATACCCATAGATTTGAATGGATAGCAGTCTACTATCGCTAGTAGTGGGTTTTGGACCTCAAACAATAGATAACTGTTCTGTGAACCTAAAAATAGTGAATTATCTTGATGGTAACCCGGTTTCAGACAAGATGATGTGAAAAGAATGATGCAGGTAGAACAGGAATTTGAAAAAAAAGAACAATGGTGGAAACTGTCAGAGATTTGCATTTTTAACTAGGATTTAATACTCTCTCATGTTTGCAAAATCAGAATCTTTTCACTGAAACAGTGTTAACTGTGTTTGCCTTACCATTCTAAGGGAATGAGTTACTTTGTTAATAAAAGGGTTTTACCTCTTCATAATACATCATAATACATAATTTTACATCCTCATAGCTGTATTGAAAGTTCAGTAAGTAACTTGAATTTTCTCAGGAAATGGACAAGAGAAATAAAAGCAGTTATATCTGGTTAAAAGTTGTGTATGTACTAACATTAAAAAAAAAAAAAAGAAATTATTGGATTTAACTAACTTCCTATCTCTCAGTGAACAATTAATAACCATTTAACAGCAAGAGTGAGCTTTCTTTTCTCTCCCTAAAGAATGTGTTTTCGATAGTTATGTGCTTAATTATCCAGCAAATCCCACTTAGTTGTGTGGTGACCTGTTTGTTGAAGACACCAAAATATTAAGAGAACTGCTTTTCATGTTTTGTATTAATATGGTTTCAGTCTATTTATTTTTCATGGCAGTTAAAAATCCCATTTTTAATATCGTAATTTTGAAATTGTTTCAATGTGTCTTGAAAATAATTCAAAACATGGCATTTATATAAAATAACATGAATATAGTATTTTTTGCAAAGGTGGTTGCACACTTGAATAAACTTAAAAACTTAGACAATTGACTTATTTAATAAAACATAAAAGCATGAAAAATATGAGGAAGCCAAATGTGACAACCTTGTCCTGTACTCATCAGTTGCAGAAATTAAAATTTGGGGATTTCACATAGAATGTTAATGCAGGTCAGACAAAGTCACAGGTTACGTACAGTTAAAATCCTTAGTATAGCTGATGAGTTTTCTTTTAATCTACATTTGAATATGCATGACTAATGAGCAAAACAGCTAAACATTTGAAAACCAATTAGTTGTTTGGGGGGTTTTCTTGAGGCTCCTTTTCCAATATTAAAATTACTTGGTTTCATCATGCCATTATTCATTCTGCAGCCTGACATCACACCAGTATGATCCTTTGCTATATTGAAAAATGGCTGATAAATTGGAGAAAGTGAAATGGAATAAATTAAGTACTCTTCTGTTGAGGCAGCATGATTTTGCCACTTGGTCTTTTATGACTGACTGACTTTTTGGTTGCTAGTTGGAGCTATCAGAAAAGTAATTCACCTGACATGCCTTTTCCACATGTTTATCAGCAACCAAAGTAAAGCAGCTTTTATACCCTGATATATTTCCAGATTTGTTCAGCAGCAATACCTTTCGAATTGTCATGGAGAATTTGACTCCTTTGTTTTTCCAGATACCTGTTCTGAAGAACTTAAAAACTTAATGATAGCTACTTGGGGTGGGGGGCAATATTTTCAGTGTAGCCCAATTAAGTGAGCTCAATTTAATTTTAAACCTCAGGTAAGCTTTGTCTACGTTTATATTAAGTGGAGCTTTAAAATGAATTACAGCTTTCAGATTTTGAATTCAAATACTTAATTTCAGGTTTAAAATTAGTTCTTAAGTGCTTTTTATCTTAAACAAGGATTTAATGTTTTAGAAACATATAGTGTTGAAACTATGGACTCTACCTGATAAGAGTTTGAGAAGATTAAAGTTTTCCTGTATAATATTCTCTTCATTTTTGACTTTATTCATTGCCATTGGAATTAGAAATCTCCCATGCATTATTCTCCATCATCCAGTGACAGATACATACAAATAATTTATTTAATAAGTGTTTCTGCTCCTATTCTCTGCCCCAAGCAATACCAAGTATGTTAAATTTAGTACAGCCGGATTCCTCTCACTTACAAAGTGTTTGTGTGGACCATGTGTATGTGTCTCCCATTGCACTTAAGGAACTGCAGAGCTGAATGATACCAGCTTCATGATTTTGAGTAGTTCTTATGGTTTTGGTGAGACATCTCTTTTGAGCAAGGAGGAAAAGGCTCTTGGCCATACTGCTAAAAACCTGATCCTGACCTCCCTAAAGAAACTGGGAATAATTGCACTTAAATCATAAAACTAGTGCAGCAAAGATCTTTCCCAGTACCCTAGAATTTAATAGACAATAAATCAGAGCAGTGATTGATAATTAGTCCTCTGTCAATGTGGAAAAGAGCCCTAGTTTATCTAGAAAGTAAGTTTCAACATATGTGAATAATGTATTATTGGCAAAAACTCAGTATGTTTGAGTTCAACATATATTTTTAGAATGCTGGTATGACTCACTCTACAGTGTACCCTGATGTTGAAGCTTAAAGGTTAGAAACAATTTGGAAGCCCACAGTTTAAAACCTAAGTCTTATTAATCCAAAATTATCATGAGTGTTCTCTGTTTTCAAAAACAATATAAAGGTGGTCAGCTCAGCTCCACTGAGACATCCAAAAATAATACTGTTAAAAACAAAAGAAAACAAGCTCCATGACTCCATGTCTCTAAGAGAACAATGAGAAAATACAATTTGCTGATTGTTACCACTTTTTACTGCTTTGTTTTTGTTTTTTGTTGTTTTTTTTTTCTTTTCTGGAAGAGAAAAATAAATCACTGTTCCTTTAAAAAGAAATTAATACCTTCGTCCATTCAAGGAAACTAGGGCATGTATGAGGTCTGTGTTCATTGTGAATCACTTAGAGCATGTTGCACTAATCAGATTGCAGTTCTTTAATTTAGTGATATGATTTAAAACGACCTGATTGGTTGAATGCCAGTGGATGGAGAACTGTAGAATTATACTTCTCTGAAAATGAAGCTATTTTTAGGTGTTTTTAGCTACTGTGTTTTCTTTCAGAGCAGAGATGCTCAGATACATTTCTAGGAGATCAAGAGGAATAGCCATTACCATAAATTGGGACAAAAATGTTGCTATTAAATATCGGGTTTTATCTATTATTTAAAACTTTGTACAAAGTTGTTTTGGTTTGTGCTTGTTTTTTTCTAAATGAATGAATGGCTGTTATAGTCACTTATTGTTTATATGCTATAGATAAGGTTCGGCCTGAACAAAAGGCAACACAACAGGAAACATATGCTGTAGTAGTTAGTTCTCACCTGCTAACTGCTTTGAATAGGCTTGGAGATAATATCAGACAGGGAATGAATTCATTGTTTAAACCACCGAAACTCTTTCTACAAAATCTGACCCTTTAGTCTTTTCTTTGTCAGGGCACTACTTAAATTCATCCTGCTTTGAAGTATGACTGTTGCTATGGTCATATTACTGAGTGTTTAAGTGTAAGGATCTATATTCACCAGTCCTGATGTTCATTTCACAATGAAAGGTGAAACTTCTGAGATTGAAAGACATTTCTCACCCTGACAAAATGCCAGTTACAGATATATTTCTTAGTGTTAGCTGAATAAATTAAGGTACCAGGGTTAATGCTTTCCAAAACTAAAGTAAGAATAAAATAAATAGAAATTAAGAGGTACTTGGATAAAGGAGGATGGTGAAGTACACAGCAGCCAACTTTGAATAATCTTTCTCAAGTTAAAGGAATTTTAATAATTGCTTGCATTGTAGCTAACATAACAAAACTAGAAGAGTAGAGAATAATGAAAAAAAATTGACTTGAATGGCATTGTGGAGTAGTGCTTCTGTAATTTGGCTTTTAATTCTGCTTACATACAGAGCTTTTGTGCCACAGTTTTTATTCTCTACTTTCTCAACAAAGTTTTACCTAATTCTGAATCTCTCCAAACTTGTCATTAGCTCAAGTTCTGGTGATGAGACTTAACATGTGTTAGACAATAATTTGGATTTTATATTCTTTTCCAGAAAGCTCCACAGCCTTTGTTATCATACACAAATGTGCCAGAGTCAATGCTTCTGTTTTGTTGGCGAGATGATGAATATTTAAAAGTGTGTAGAGAGGGATCTGACCAAGCTACCTTGGCTAGGTGAACAATAGTAAAAGAATATGAAATTGAAGTTCACCATAATTCATATATACCTAACATAGGGTTTCTTTGTGCTTTCCTTCTAAACGTTTGACACTAACCACCTCTGAGAACAGGGCACCAGATTTGGTAGACCTCTAATTTTAACTGCGATTGCAATTCTTGTATTTCTAGTGTTTAGTCTGATTGTGCGTTTATAATGTTTCTCACATTAAGGTTCTGACAGATGTGTGGCTAGGGGTTAAAAATCAGGCAGCTGGAGCTGTTACTGCCTACAGCCCTGGCGACCGACTTTCCTGTCCTCAAGACAGGAGCGTATGATCGACTCGCAGATCAGCTCCCGAACTGCCATAGGTTTCAGCCCAGCACGTTAAGGTAAACTAGTTGCAATTTTGGTTTATCCTGATAGTTCAGGCTGAAAACTGAAGGTTCAGGAGTTCATTTCTAATCTGATCAGATGCCGCTGTTTCAGGGGCGGCAGCATCTGTCAGAAGGGGGTTGTGTGCAACTGGGGTAATAACTGATTTAGCTCTTTGTCTGATTTTAGTCTCCTTCCACATGTCTGTCAGGACCTTCAATGTCTGCACCTACACACAGACTTACTGGATTTTTGCATTTTATTATTCATAAACTCACCAATGGTCTGATTATTTCCAGTAATCTGCACAATGTAAAGCTCCCCTCAGTTTCTCTTTTCATTCACTGCACTACTTTAAGTAGTAAATACAGATTACCACATCCACAGTGTAACGATCCACTGCTAACAGCCTGTTTGCCAACAGCTAAGATATTGTTTGTACCTAATCAGGACAAAAAACAAAAAAACCAAAAAAAACCAAAAAACATTTATCATGGTATGTAAAATTAGTTTATATTCTATTTTGAAATGTAATTCTTTCTAACTTTAAGATGTTCATTTTCTTTTATAAAATCTAGTGAAATCCTCATTCAAAACCCTATTTCTAATCTTAGTTACTTTAGTAAAGTGGTTTTGGTGTTTTAATCTAGAAATGCTGGTGTTTGTTAGGAGAGAACAGTACGTAGAGGTTAAGATACATAAAATACAATGAATTGGTATTGCAAATTATCTGACATCTAGCTGGCTGTAATTTAATGTTGATACTGTATATCATAGCTGTGAACAATAAACACAATATAAATAAAATTAATAGTATTAAACCAGAATAAAAGGGCTTTGAAAGGAATCCTGGAGTAATAGTCTATATATTTCTGGCAAGTACCCTTATGAAAACACAGTTAACAAAAGTGAATGATTTTAAAAAGAATTGTAACGTAACCTGGTTAGATTTTAAGTGCATTCTGGTAAGAATTAAATAATTGTAATATTTCCTAGCATAAACTGTACTGTTTTTCAAAGACAAAAAGAAAAAGAAATATGTTAAGAATCATTACTGTTGGTTTTGGTAATTACTCTTGGTCTGCTTATAATATAATGTACCAAACAAAAATGTAACTATGTGTCTCTTTAAAAATTACTGTTACTGTAGAAACAGCTTTACAAATGTTTTTTAAATCAACCATAGTTTTTACAAAACTACAAAAAAAAAAACCAACCAAAACCAAAGAAACAACTTACAAACAAACAAGAAAACCTTTGGTTAATAAGGCATAAAAATATTAACATAATTTGATGAGGTGTAATTTTTTGGTAAGACTAGGTAAGTGGGTTTTGTTCCTGGACTATTAAATTATAAATCTTGGGCTTCATGTGGATGCGTACACCTGACGGCAAAGTCAGTGAAAATTGAAGACTGTCAATAACTGGTAGAATCAGCTTGCATAGTTTTAATTTTTTAAAGTAATTTCATATGATAGGAAAAGCCAGAATTTTTGTAAGCCAGCTTGCCTAATCCTTGATGATTAATTGCATTCAGCATGATAACTCTTTCTCTGAGCCATTTTAATCACTGTTGTGAGGAAAACGGAATGCATCGGTTACTGTACAAATGTAACTGCTCTTAAAATCCTGTCCCTAGAGTCTGAGGCACTTGGAAGAGCAGAATACTCCTGTTGCATAAATTGATAATAGTTGTTGCTTTGTTGTTACACTCTGTAGTTTTTTCTGGATAATTATTTTAAAGATTTTTTGTTTGTTTTAACTCACTGTTTTTACATAAATGCATATAAACTCTTCTCACACTGGCAAGGAAGTTCAATAGCTGACTTGTCGCTAATGCGTTTGTGCTTGTAAAAAAAATTTAATCTATTATTGTGGTTGTCTGAAAAGCATAATAGTAAATATTTTAATTTTCTTAATTTTTGGTGATATTTAGTAAACACTGATAACTATGATAATTTTAAAAATGTTGATTGCAGAGAAGAGCTATTGTCAACTACTGGCTAAATTTTCTGAGTAGGTATTTCAAAGGATAAGAGATCTGGAACAATGTTATTGATATTTACTGTAAAAAGTTTTGTCTGAAATCATAAATCAGTATAGCTAATTTTCTCTCCACCAGTCTTTGCATTTGTCTTTGTTAAATGTGATTAGATGATGTGTCGTGCGTGTAATATTAGAGAATTAACACCATATAAACGTGGACTGTATTATAAAAGGTAGCAGGAGGTAATTCACTGATTTCACTGGGTATTTTAGGAGACTTCTGGCTTCTAAAGAGACATATTCTCAGTGGAACAAATCCTGGTTTTGTAGTAGTTTTAGTAGACTGACTTTAGCGAGTCTAAATCAATAGCAGGTTTTTGAAACCTGTGTTTATGCATTCAGCCAGACAGCATATGACATCTATGGTTAATCTCACCTGCTGCCATTGCCTGTTCTCACCTGCTGCTATTGCCTGCTGTTACTTACTTGACTTTCAAGGGAAGCTAAGGTTGGTGGAACACAATTAAGAGAAGCAAGTTTTGATTGATTGATATATATTTAGTTAGATTCCTTAGTTAAAACCTTACTTTATTTTGTAAAGTTTGATCTTTATTTTTGAAGAAGCAGCTGGAATTTTTGGCTACTGGGGGCTGGTTGTGCTTTCATTTCTGTTAGCATGGTCATAGGATTAGTGAAATAAGGTACTTTTTTTATTAACAATTTTCCTTTCTTTTCCTTCCTTTTCTCCCTTCGTGTGTTTTTTAATTATTTTTCTTCTGATTACAGCCCATAGTTGCAGAGCAGTCGGTAGCAGTGGGTGGCAGTCATAAATCGGTAGATTTATTGTTGTAGATTTCTGTAGCCTGGCTGCCTGCTGATACAATTACCAGCTTAAAATCAGCTGTGGAATTTGACAATTTTGAGGAGGTTTTTACAGAAATCAAGATTTTAAGGAGATATTCTTAGCATTTGTAACTCGGTTCTCTCAAAGTCAAGAGGCTGTGGTCTTTGAAAGTATCTGGTAATCTTCTCGTTTCAAATGGCTTTTAAATAATATTTGAGAGATTGTTTTGATAAAGTGACAAAGCAATTATGTTGATACACTAGGTGCTGCACTTGTGCAGTTGAAAGCATGAGGGTTTCAATTGTAAATTACTTTCTTGTCATTACATCAGCTTACTGCAGATATTAATAAACTGTATGTGATAATACTGATAACATCTGTACTTTAGAATGCACCAAACAGCTTTTTGTGGCTGTATCATACCAAACGAAAAAGCTCTGTTTCTGCAAGGAGTAAGGTGGGAAGCAGTTTTTCATGATTCTTACTTGCCACACCCATAGCTCTGCTTCTTTTGTTTCTGGCAGCATACTTACTTCAATCTTTTCAACACTTTTCTTAACTGAGATTGGCTTTATCTTGAATTTTGTGGCAGACTTCGTTATCTTTTCAACTACTTTTTTCTCTGTGTTCTTTTTCTTCACAGGAATGTAAAACATGGCTGAGTCAAGGACCTCATGTGCTATTGTTTAACGATGAACTCTGCTTTCCATCTGCCTTTATTTCAGTTTGAGCTGCAAAATTACAAATTGCATTTTAATTTTTCTCCCTATTACTTATGCAACCATAAGGTTGGGTTTCGTCTGTGTCAAAAGTTCTTAAAATACCTAGTTTAGGATGGTCTGATACGTGTGTATAATTGGAGTAAATAACACACAAATTGGTATTCTGACAGAGGAAAAAGCAAGTACTAAAGTACTGCCATGGGGAGTTAATGGTAACATAGACTGGGGCAGAAAGTAAGATCCTTATGTGCCCTTTCTAAGAAGAAGTAGTTGAGTACTGCACTACTTGGATACCTGAGATAGTGTCTCACACCATTCTTTACAGAAGAAGAAAAGAAATATTAGTCCTAGTTATGATGTCACTGATTTAGTTATAAGACTCAGAATATCATTTTGAAGTAGGTTGCAGATAACTAAATCTGAATTTTATTTTAATATGATTTTAATAATTAATGTAGCAATCAATAGAGTATACTTTCACAGAGATGATTGATTGAAGTATCCTTTAATTGCAGCCTTTAATTAGAATTGATGGCTCACCACCATAGCTCTTGTCTATTATATTAATAATTACAAAATTGATTTACTTCCATTTTAATTTTGACCCGCTGGGGAGCTACGTGGCTTCAATTCATATCCTTGCAAATGAAGGTGACTTGCTGAAAGTGACGATATGGCATTGCTTCTTGTTTATATGTGTAAAAATATGTGCTTGTACACTATACTTGTTAGTGTAATTCTGTTTAATCACGTCCTATTCAATTATTTATTTTAGGCGGAGTGAAGGAGCAGTGGCAGTTACTGGGCTGTTTTGCTTCTATATTTGCCATTTAGTTGTTATGCTAAATACTTCTTAGTCAAAGACAATGACAATGGAGCTTTATAGTGGTAGTTACAAATATGTCTGGTGGCTGATGCGAAAAGACTTAAGATATTAACATCAGCAAATATGGTTTGGGTTTTTTTTCTACAAGCTCTCTCTGCCTATTTTTTTTTCTTATTATGCCATTCATATTAAAGATTTAATGAGTTTTAGACAGCAGGTCTTTTTTACTTATAAAACACTTTGAGAGGTGTGTATGTCTCTATGCATATTTATATAAAAATATCTTCCTTCCCCATGGACAAAGGAAGGCTTTACATTCATCCATTTTATTTTTGATTGCCCTACTTTTCCACATCCATTTGCTTTAATAAACCTCCAAGATCTAAAGAATGTAGTGTTCTTTTTCTGACACTGAAAAAGAAAACAGAAAAACTGTCTGAATCCTTTGTGGTGGATTTGCAGCAAACCGTAGTTCGTTATTTTTTTTCATGCCCTCCAAGTGACATGTTAGATGAGATACTGTATTGTTGATTAGCAAAGTTAGTGTTATCTTGCATACTGTAAGAAATACTGCAAGCACGAAAGTTAGTTCTGAATCCTTGCTGTCTTAGGCAAGCGATGTCCGTGGGTATACCAGAATATGATTAGAATACAGTTGAATTCTGTAGTAAAAATGTCTGTCTTGTGTATTAAAAAGATACAGAACAAATACATTTCCCAAAAGAAAAGCTGATCTCATTGGCAATCTTTTAAATTCTCAAGGTTTATCCTGCTGGATTCCCTGAGGGTTGCATTTTTTTTTATCTTGGCTGTTCAGACGTACCACTGCTTAGAACATGTACCATAAGCATTTGAATAGCAATTGACTTAGGAGATGTTCTTCGGTAATGTGTGGAGAAATCTTGATTATTTCAACCTAGATTTGCATGTTCGTGTGTAGACCCAGTGAGCAGAGGAACATCTTTTTTGGGTACTTTCTGATTGCTTATCACTTTGGAGATCTGAGATGCACATTTCCTAGGAGCTTTTCATGACATGCATTGTAGGCAGATATACATTACATAGTTCAGCACGATTCAAGTTTGTGCTCAGGAACATTGACCTCTAATCTTGACTAGCACGTGAAATTACTGCATGTTACATTTTCTTGCCAAGTCCTCGGTTTAATAGTCGTTTAGGCGATGTTTGACAATTTCCCAAATGAGCATCAGCATTGTAGTCATTTACATGCTACCTCTATAACCACCTTGTAGTGACTGCATCAGAGAAGTGTCTTTAAGGGGTTTCCTTTAGAAGATTTGCTTTACAGTCATCTTGGAAAGAAATGCAATTCTAACAGGACACAATGATAAAAGAAGATTGAGTAAGGAAAAGAAAATTTATATCACTGTGCCAGAATTCTGGAGCAGACTGGCTTGTATAAATCAGTCTGCAGGATATATGAGGCTTAAAGTTTGTCTTGTTAACTAATAAAAACAGTTTTTCAGAGTTTATATACATGTGCTTCTACATTCATGTTAAGCAAGGAGAGGACAAAGTTGAAGCACAAAATTCAAGCTTAGATTTCCTTTCAGATACATGCCATACAAAACAGTCTTTAATAACGTGAACAATACCTGCCTGCAAGTAATACAACAAAATATTGTGTCTTGCTAAAATTTTACTGGAGAGGTATATCATCTTTAACTAACTTTATTCTGAATTACACGTGCCACATGTTGTGACATAACAAATAAGGACATACAACGTTTAGAGGTATCCAGCACCTAATGCCTTCTTCATACTTGTAAATCTCCTTTTATGCTGCCTATGTTTTACTTAGCTGATAGCCAGAAAGCACTTATCCTGGTGATTGCTCATCATCGTAAATAAATGTAGAACAAAAAAACTAGATGGCTTTTCTGTCTTATTTCTCTCTGATTTTCACCACTTCTGAAGGGTAGAAAAAGGAGAGATTTGTGAGAAACCCGCAGAAGAGTGGAAATTCCTCGTATCCCCTACTTCAAAAATTCTCACCTACCTGAGCTTGTGGCCTCCACAGCAACCGAAATCATATAGTTTTAGATATTCCACTATCAGGATACCATTTTTCTTAACCAACAGCTTACCCCACACTCTTTTCTAGTCTTTTCACATTTATTTGCATTTTGCATCTGTCTTGAAGGAAGTCTCCAGGGTGTCTGCAAGGAAAAGGTGAAACTGCATTTGAAAGGAGCCTCTGTCTGCTTTGGAAAACTTTAAACTTTTTACTCTTAGTTCCTTGAGGATTACTGCCGCAGAGTTTTGTGTCACTGGCTAGATCTGTGGGGAAAGGAAGCTAGAGCTACTTCTTTTTAGGAAGATCACAAAACCTGGGCTGTGATATCTTTTGGGAGTCTTGCCTTGCTTTTGGAAACACTGCTTTCCAAGTGTAATTTTTTTTTTTTATGAAGAGAAAAATTTCACTGGAGAAAGGAGGTGGAAGGAAAGAAAAAAAAAAATGTTTCTTGTCTTACAACTTTTGGACATTTGTAAAAGATTAATATCTTGTTGATCCTTATACTGTCCACTGGAGAAGAAACTTTTCTTTAGTATGGCTGTGCTCAGGACAAAATATTAAGGAGCTACTAGGAATTAAACGATACAGCTGGTACACACATAAGGAAACTTCCTCTTATTACCAAGAAAGAGAGCCATGGTAATGTGATCCTATTTCTATCATCCATCTGAAAATACTACTTTCATTGGTATCATTTGATCATCTTGACAATGCTCTGCGAGCTTGCTTGCCAAGCTTTCTAAGGTCTTGCCTAACACAGCAGAACTTTGGATTTTAGCCACAGGAGTTCAGCTTTGGCACTGTTTCAGAGTTTCTGGACTGTGTTATGATCAGCCCTTTGCACCCTGGATACTGTTCTAGTCCTATAAAATAGAGTATCCTATTTAAAAAAGTACCTTGTAGCACAGGTATGCAGCTATCCTGTCATATCAGCAAAAAAATACATTTGATATGTGGATATCTGTAGATGCCAACAGAAATGAGATCTGTAGATTTCATATGTTGATAAAATCTTCTGCTTTGTTTGTTTATAGCTTTATTGGAAGGCATTTCTATGAAACCAGTAAGTAACACTACTTCGTAATTCTGGTTTGATCCACTGACAGAAGAAGTTTCATTTAAATAAATTCTGCTAGCAGTGTTGAGTTGCACCTGAGCCAATGTAGAATAAAATTTATAATGCCAACCTCAAAAGACTGTTGACTGGTCATGGTTGATGATACATTCTAATTATGTATGTAAGGAGCAAACATTACAATAATAATCAAATACCGATACTTAATCTGCAATTCTAACCTGGTGCAAGCTCAGGTGGAATGCTATGTAAAATTATTTTGGTTTGATTTTAAACTTAGAAGAAAGTTAATGAGTAAAAAGATTTCTAATAAAAAAATAGCACTGATTCTGTTATAATTTAATCATTTCAAAAAGTTCAGGAAAGTGGCTTTTCAAATTTAATCTTATAACTTCTGTAGCTGTGATGATTGCTTATAAATGAACAGCTGCATCTTCATTGCCACAGGCCTAAATTAAAGTCCCAAAGCCCCATAGGTTTTGAATTCCATAGCACGTTAGCAAGAAACCTACAAATATAGAAAAGCTCATGTTCTAAGACTGAACACAATCCATGTAATATTCATGATTAGTAAGACAAACAAAATGCAGCCTTACACCAAATACTGCAGTGAAAACCACTGTAGAAATTAAAAAGTACAAAATGACAAGGCTTACCAAAATTAAGAGAATAATGTGACATATTTTATGCTTATTTTCATTTAAAAACTTAAATTTTAGATGAAAATGTATTCCTTTACCTCATTTGTATTTCTCACAATTCAGTAATTTAAGTTAAAATATCTCCCATTGTTTAAGTTATTGCTTTTTTCTCTTCTTTTTTTTTTTTGTTCAATTTGGTATTGACTATAAACTCCATGTTACTTCTTTCCTTTGTACATGTATAAAAACTTTGGTTATTCCTTGCTACTTTTTTTTTTTTCGTAATTTCAATCATTTAATCATCTCTAGAACCCTACAGTCTGCAGTATGCTTTCTTAGGAGTGGTACAAAAAGCTGTGAAAAATGCAATGATTGAGGGGAACGATCATGGTCTCATAATTCTTCGTCTCAGAATATAACTGTGTAGAGTGATCTTGGTATCAGAATGTCAGTGTATGACACTTAAAAAATTCCTCCATGTATTTTGAGCAGGAAATGCAAATTCAATACAAGGTAACCAGAAAACCTTCATTTTTTTTTTTTTTTAATAAAAGTAAATATCCATTTTCTACACTTCACACACTAGTTTAGTCGCTCAGTATTTGCTTACTGGTCAAAAAGTTCAACTCGGAAGCTAGCCTTAAGGGGGAGTTTGAAAAAGTCACAAAAGTCCCTTTAAAGACACTTGGTTTGTTTCGTAAACATGTTTCTAAGGACACTATTTGCTACTATAAGAAAGGTCTATACATTTATTTGAAAGTCAAAGTTCAAAATGTACTAGTCCTAGTTTATCAAAAACATACAAAAAGCCTAAATACACAAATGCATAATAGTTGAATTTTGATTTTTTTAATTAATATATGCATATACTTTTGCTTCTGAATACGTCACTGTTTAAGAGGATTTTGAGCAAGGCACTTTATTTACTTGATCAGCCTCAGTGTTACCTCACCTGATGTTTCTGTGAAACAATGTTGACCCCTTTACTAACATGATCCACATTTGACAAAGAGGTGAACACCTCTCAGATAATTAAATTCTTACGTGTTTTTTAAAGATAAACATCTGTGGATTGGAGAATAAAGCTATGAAGACCTCCACTAAAGGAAGGCATCAGCTTATGCCTGTATTTGCTGTCGCCAGAAAATCAACACTCTGGGAAAAGCTTCAGTCATAGCCTGTCCCTTCTTAACTTAGACACAAAGATGCAAATCTGTAGGGAAAGAGGCTTTATTAATTCCAGCTTCATTAAATTACTTGGGTTTTTTTAATGTTATTTTTGTTGTGATTCTGATCTTGTTTTTTCTCAGGAGTGGGGTTAAAAAAAAAAAAAAAAAAAAAAAAGCATTTTGTATCATGCAGGAGTAAACAATCCCTGGATTCAGATTGGCTGCCTCTGAGAAGATTATGAAATCTAGTTAGGCTAGATAGTTCTTTTTCAAATGGGCAAAAATTATTTCCTTGACTTAAAGCACCATCTCATGAATGATCAAAGAGTAGGGATGGTACTGCATCAGTTTTTTCCCATTTTAGGATGTATTAGTCTAATTAAGCGGTTATACACCTTTTAAAATTCTCCTTGTTTATTTAGTGCTAAAACAAATTTCAGAATAAAAAGAAATTTCACTCCTGTTTCAGGCTGTTTTATTGGTTTTGCAGAGAGAAACTTAGATTCGGAGGAAAGGAAGTAGATTTTAAAACCTGACATAATTCTGATATACTTGGTTAATAACAGTGTTGGGAACAATCCCCTTACAGCCTCTAAGCTGTGAAAACAGAGTATATGCTGTTATTATTGAAGCTTTGTTCAGTTAGTGACTTTTTCTGTCTAAGTACAAATTAAAGTTTCAGAAAAGAATATTACTGTGTATAGCTGTGAAACATGGTCTAAATCAATACAAGATATCAGTGGACAGTTTTCACTTTGTTTATGCTGTTTCTGTCTGCGGCGAGAAACTATTTACTGCAATTTTTTATTTCTAGACTAGAATAAATGCTTCGTGCTAGACTTTTACATTAAAGTGGTACACAACTCTTCATTTATAGTTGCCTCTAGTTGAATCTGTTTCACTTGAGAGCTATTTGTAATGTACTTCACACGTACCTACTTCCAGAACCGTGTGCTAGACATACTTCAAATACTTATATCAAAAAAGCATAAAACATGGATATGCGTATATACAATCAATTCTCTGATTTAAAAAAAATCTGATAGAAAAAGTTGAGCAGTATTTATTTTGGGGTGTAATTATTTTGACTATGTCTGGGTCACAATGATTAAAATGTATTATTGACTACTAGGTGTTCTGCCTGTGTAAATTATTTGAATGGTGCCAGTTCTTCTCCTGCCTTTTCCTCAACTTTTGCTGTTTGCACTCTATTGTCCTGTTAGACCTAATTTATCCCAAATTCTCAAAGGAGCTTATGTCCTTTGATGTTAAGTAGGGTTAGTTAAGAGTTATTAAAAGTTTCAACTGCCAGTGCTTTGGATGTACAAATTTTAAAATTAATCTTCCCATTCAATTTATTTCAATACAACATTTTCCAAGTTGTGAAAATTTCACTTTGTTTAGCTAGTCTTTTCTCTGTTAACTGACACTTCAAATGTATTCTTGAAAATTCACCTTGTTAGCATTTAAATAACATTCCCATACTCAGCAAGCCATCGCACTGCACCTTTTCCACAGATCAGCATTTTGTAGGTCCTCTCTCCAAAATCCAAAGATATACTTTATTTTACCAAAAAGGGATGTGAGCAAATGGTTAGTGAATAGTGAATTATGAAATCTTAAAGTAATCCACAAGTAGTTAAGTTTTGAGGACAAAAAAAAAAAGTCATTATCTTTACTAACGGCAGGTGATATTGGGAAAAAAAAGAAGGGGCAGAGGGGGCTGTTAGGCTGTGCCCTCCTCAGGCATATAAATGCTTTAGAGCATTTTTGCATTTACATTCAGCTTAAAAAACATTCCTGCCTTAGGTTAACTTGGCTTGCTAATGCATGTAAAAAATCCTACTTTATCTGGGTTGATGATGCCATCTGAATTTGTCACAATATTAAAAAAGCGTATCAGAGGACTACCGCCCACTCTTGTGTTATTACTTTTGGGGGTAGGAGATCATAAGGTCTGGGGAGTGTAAATGCTCTTCGATAATCCAACTCTTGCTGGCCAGTGTAATCTTGCTGTAGGAGTGCCTGTCCCTAAGGCTCTAAATCCTGGGATGGAAAGTGTTGTACCCAGTGGTACGGGAGGTTTTGGAACGGTGTTGGTATTTGGCTCTTCCCTCGGCAGAATTACTGGACTCCAGCTCCTTTCCTGCAGGAAGTTCTCCAGTTGGAGAGGAAGAGAAGAGCAGTGGAATAGCTTCTGCACCCTTCCTCCTACCCATGCCCAACACGTGTACCTGCAATGCTCCCCTGCTGCTGAAGTACAGAAGCTATATTGAGCATCCCTGCTTCAGTACTGGGGAAGGAAACAGTCTTAAGATCGTTGAGAGCTGGGCCATTCCCAGTACAGAATTCATACAGGTAGTTAGTATAGAATAGGTACTATTCTCAAAGTTCACATTCTTCATTTATAATTCTGCTGCCATGCTCTAAAGATAACCTCTCCGGCAAACAGAGAAAGGAGACAATTTTGTGTGTATTCGTATCAGTAGAGGGTCTGATTTTTAGAGGTGAACTTGTCTTTTCTCCCTGCCTGTTTGGGAGAAGAACTGGTGAGGTTTTTAATTCTGTGAAGTTTGTCTTATGTTACTGCACAACAGGGCCATGGAGGATTATCTGAGCATCAGCAATTTACACAGATTCATTAGAAATTCCCGCCCACGGGGAGGCTCTCTGGAAGAGTAGCAGAGGTAAAACTTTGCTGCCTTGGAGTCATCTGAGATGCAGATTCCTCTTTCCCACTGATTTCTGAGGAGGCTTTCTAAGCATGATGTTCAGCTTATGGTTTAATTTGGGGGAGATTTATTCTTTAGGCAATTATGTAGTAGTTTTATTTCAAGTGGATTTGTTTATTTCATGTTGCTTTACACAGGTTGCTTGTGCATTTGGGTACACATAACTTTAATTCACATTGTTGTAATACTCCCTTTGCAAAACAAAGTGAAGCTAAATGTTTACTCTGCCTTCCAGGGAAAGTTTTCTAATCACAATGTGAGTGTGTAATTAGATTTGATCAAGCTGTTTTAATGTGACATCTTTTATTATTTTTCATTATCAACTGCTTAATAACCTGACAGTCTCCATCAGAGACAGTACCTTGTATGGATTCCTGTTAGGAATTATCATTCGTCTTTTTAGCTTATCAACATCAATCTGATATGATATGCTGGAAGATTAACACGTGTCTGCTAGGTAAACAATAAGCACATTTAAGAATATAAAGGATTTTTATGTTAGAACATATGGTAAATCTTAAATCAGGACCTACCAGAAAAGTATTTCAGTTTTTTAAAAAGGAAGTTACAGGATTTCTATCTTAAAAAAAAAAAAAGGGGGGGGGGGGGGTGGAGGGGGAGGGAGAACAAACAAAAGAACAAAAACTCAGATAGTTCTAAAATAGTCTTATGAGTTTTATATAATGCAAGAAAATGTATAACTTTTAAGTCTATCTGGAAGAATCCAGTGGTTTATTTCTTGGCTTAAATTTCTCTGTTTAGTACAGAACAGAAATGTGGAAAATGAAACCCAATAGTATATCCAGTAGGTTAGTAGTATAGTCAGTCCAGGTTCTTATCTCACAGTCAGATTTATGTTGGAGACCTATTATGTTGGAGTCTATGAAGTTTCAATGACTTCAGTGGTAAAACCCATAGATTTAAGGATCTGATAACTGTGTTGTGGCTGTTAACGTTTTGATTGCATTTGTTCCAGATACCATTCTGACACCATTCAGTTTCCAAACAGGAATGCTTGACGCACTCTTCAAAAGCAGGGGAAGAAACCCTGTTCTTCAGTTCTGTTCTTGATCAGTGAAGTTGCATGAGGTAGCTGCCCAGATTTCCTCAAATCCAATAATTTAAACATTGAAATGTGATAGCATTTGTATAAACATTAAATAGTGGCATTATTCTTTTGAAGAGTTGAAAATACTTGCAAAATGACTGGCCCATAAAAAACGTTGCTGTCTGGACCAGCCATCATACTGGCAGCAAAACTTTTGTTCATCCATTTCTCTTTCTGATGGTGAAAGGGTACAGGAACTAAACAAGCAGCTAAGGTTCCTAACACCCCCACTCACCCCCCCCCCCTCTTTTTTTTTTAAATCTAGTGTGGATTTTTTATAACAGAACATGCAAAAAGTGAATTTCAGCAAGATCTTTAGCTCGTCAGTACTGAACTTGCCAAGGCCATTATATCTACCTTGACTATTTGAAAGGTAATTTTGTATAAGAGTGGAAATAGTTCAGAAAATATCTATGAAGCAGGAATTTTTGAGTGCTTAGGAGGAAAGAATATGTAGCTGTGTGATGGCTATAAAAATAGAGAAAGAGCAGCTGTCATCCAGTGCAAAAAGTTGTGAAAAAGTTCTATTTAGAAACAGTTCTACCTACATAACGTTTTCTACTCCTTTTTGTTGTGGACTTTTATGTGACAAAATATTTGTGAATTTTATATAAATTTGCTGGTGGGTGGAGATGATTCTGGAATTTGCTTTTGGAGGGAAATATCTCATTTCTTTTTATACTTGAGTTTACCTCTTACTGCATCAAAATCATTTTACATACTGCCTTATTCCTAAACCCAGGTAGTGCTTTTAATGTTACATAGCATTAATAGTAATTATTATAGCTTTAGCATTAAGCATTAATTCAACATTTATGTTGCAGCTGTCTCTGGAAAGCAATGTTGTGTTATGGTTGTATATAGTGAGCCTTTGAGGAACCTAGTGTATAATCTAAGTTAATACTTAAAGCTCCCTGTATAGTTCAGGGTGAGAGCTTTGTATCTTTGTGGGATGATTCCATCCAAAGGTAGGTGGGGTGCACTATTCATGGACATCCCTGTCTTAGCTACCGTGGACTCGATGCATAATTTTAGAAAGCTAAATTTAGAGGGAGATAAATGCTATTCTTAGAAAAAACAACAGGACATGCTATGAAAGAGTTACAATCTGGAAGTCGGGAAGGAGCTAGGAAGACAAACTAAAATAACTGGCATACTGAATGCTTGGGCAGTAGTCACAAATCCTACCTACCTGCTTTCTGTATAAACTCTGGACTAGAAGTCCGTGGCTGGAGAGCAATACATTTAAACATACAGCAGCTAGAATTTAATGTGAGCAGAACATGGATTTGGACTAGCATTTAGAGAGGAAAACAGAAGGAGCAAGATACAAAAAGATGTGTGTCTGTGTTTGTGCATGAGTGTTTATATGTGCCCATTCTGTATGTGTGTAATGACAGCATCAAAATAGGAGCTCATCCTGGTTGTGACATAACAGCATTCTCTCTAGTCTGAAAACATAAGGTGTATGTGTCCTTGTCTCTTTGCTTGTATTTCTGGACTGGGATGTGGAGCTATTCTTATGATAAAGTTGCTATAGTGTGTCTCTCTACATTTTATCCCTACCTGAAATTACTTTTGTCTCTAGTGTTCATCTTGAACACTATACATAAAGGTAATTTCTTGCAGGATCGTGACTTAAATTAAAAAGCCTTCAATAGTATAAGCATACTCTTGAAAAATCATGTATCCATGATCACTGTCAATGTTTATTTGCGATATATAAAAAAATACCTGTGCAATTACAAATATTTTAATAGAATCTCTAATCTAAACCTTGAGTATAGCTCATTTCCCTGAAGTTTGGTATTTGCTTCCTCCAAACAGATACATAGTAATGAATCTATAAGTGATTTGGTTTCTTGAGCAATTGGCCTTATCTAGGAGGATTTTCCAAAGCTTTTCACAGGCTTTTAAACTATGGAACTTGAGAAATATTTTTGAGGAGAAAAGCTCCCTTGGTGATTTGAACTGTTATCACTCTAAATTATAAGATGTATCAGTTCCTACAATTTCTCAGAGTATATTTTACTGTTTAAATGGGTGGGTTTTTTCCTTTGGTAATTGCATGTGTGGGAGGCACTATTAACAAAGGTTCATATTACTATAGCATAGCATAAAAGCTGTAATTGCCAACTGAGCATTACTTTGCATGAAAAATATTCTTAAGTGCTTCTGTTGATATGAAAATTCATTCCAGATACCTTAAAAAATACGTGTAGTTTTTTTTCTTTCTATTCTGTGGTCCTCTTCTGAAAATAAGGTCAGCTTTTTTTTTTTTTTCTCCAGCAGATTTGATTTGGTCTTGTGGTAGTATTCTGGTGCTTGGTTTTTAATGACTTTGAAAGCTTTTGCTTCTCAGAGACCTTCAAATTTTCATCAAAAATAAGTATTGCATTTTTATTAACATTTTTATTTATTTAGATGCTTACTGTTCACTGATAGGGGAAAAACAGTAATTCTGTGCAACATTCCAGGCACCTTGGTAATCTTAAAAATATATGAATGAGCAAATTATTATATTACATTATTAGAAAAGATTTGTAGGCACCATAGTGGCAAGCCTTTTGAAAAACTGTTTATATGAGTTAGAAGCATATTGCTAGCCATCAACTATGTTACCACTGTTAAGACGAAAAAAAAAGAAGAGAAAAATTGAAGCAGGTTTCTCTGTTAGCAGAGAATGTCATGTAATTTGGGGACCCTACCCATCTGTTTGTTTATTTTTTTTAAATAGATGGAACATTTAAATAGCAATGAATAGATTTAAGTATTTTGTTTAAATTCCATATTTTGTATTCCCTTTTTTTCTTTTTCATTATTTATTCTTAAGCACAGACACCTATAGGAAACTTTCCAACTTAAACTGAAGATGAGAAGATGACAGTTAGTTTGGCCTATGTACTGAACAATTTGAGAAGTAGAAGGGGAAATTAATAGGGGGTTGTTTCTCCAAATAGTATTTTGGGGAAGTTCCTCTCTGACATATAATTTAATAGCAGCAAAATGTAAAAATTCTTCTTGATACCTTTCTAACTGCTTTTACAGCTATATGTAAATGTTATGATGTAATCAGGTGGGTTTTGATTTTGCGTGTTTATACAGTAGTTCATTTGTTGTAGATAATTTTACAAATAATATACTAAGACAACCATTTCCCCAAACAAACTGAATAAAAACATAGTGCTTCTGTCTGTGGCTTGAGTTCTTTCTTAGTTCTAGAGCTTTTATTTTCTAGAAACATGCTTTCCCAAAGCATAATTAGGCTGTGCTCACTTTCACTGCAGCCCTTTGTCATTGATTTGCACACACACTTTCTCTCTGTTTCTCATCTAAGTAATATTGCTTCATAACACCATAGCAAGAGAAAATCTCTGGCCTTTGCCTTTGGTTTTGGGGAATTTTACCAGCTTTTGCAGTGGACTCTACAGGGTTTTTTTACAAATAACTCTTAAAGAAAAGTAGTTATAATCCTTTTTTCCTGTCTTACACATAACAGTATAATAATAATAGTCAGTAATTCCTTCTTATATGATTTAATTTTAGGGAAATCATCATCAAATCCTTAGCTGATATCCAACAAAACAGTTTATATTCAAGGGATGGTTTGCTTTGTAAGATGACTCATCATCCCTTCTAAGCCTTTAATAATTATGAGGTTTGGGGTTTTTTTCCTTTTATTTAAGTCTTTTTAATTTCCTAGTTTCTCTCTCAAATGAGAATAATCCCTTTCTTCAGACTCGTAACTGTTTTAAACCTGGATTCATGTTATTCATTCTTGTGACCAGAGCACAACGGTCTGTAAACTTGAAGTTTTCATATAACTCTGAGAACTCGTACAGTTCATATATTTTACAGAATTTTTAAACTTGATTCATTTCAATATTTGAATACTAGTGAAGGGGTCACTTATTCAATTAAAGTAAAACAAATTGGTATATGTGTGTGCATGTATATGTATATGCACATATATGGGCATGGCTATCCATATGCCACACCTAAAAGATGTGTTATCAGTGTGAGTTCAGCAGTCAGTTTCTTCTGCTAAGGCTAGTAAGGCTTCCTGCGAACACCCGCTAAGAAAATATTAGAGGTCTGATGTTAGAGGACCCCGAGTTCTAACATGTATTTTTGCAGATTTCAGCAAGTCACGTACATAGGTGCACATGCTTGGTAATCATCACATCTGTTAATACATTTCAAGAAATAGACCACTTATTCTAACTTTCTGCTTTTATTAGATGCTTGACCCATGTGAAGTGTAATGTAGCTGCAGAAAAAATTCATAGTTAGAATTTCAGGAGTACTAATTGCAGATGAAACTTTAAAGGGAAAGGGAACAGTTTATTTCTCTCCGAAAGAAGAATGGAGCTTTAGTGAAGCTAAATGCAATCAATCAGTAATCTTGAAATTTAAAATCTATGTTAAGGATGCTCTGATTTTATAACAGAGATATCAAAAAGATTCTTACAGGGTAATATTTATTTCCTTTCAATTTCATAGATCCTTTCAACATTTTCTTCTCTTATTCAGCTATTTTAATTACTATTAAAATTGCTATTTCAATTTTTAGTCAGGGAAAGTTAAGTTTTACTCCCTATTTGTATAAGTGTTCTGTGCAAACAGTTCCAAAATTATTTCATCTAGATGAAGTCAAATGCAGAACATCAATGCTGTAGAATTGCTCCCAGCCCTTGTTTCCCCTTTCAGTTTGGGAAGTCTGTTAGATAACCAAGCTTTGCTTTCAGAAAGCACCGTCTTTCTGTCTGTGATGAATGTGGAAACAGGCTCTACATTAAGACCAATTAATTCTCTCTCATGAAACAAAGGTAGAAGGACAGAAGGGAGAGAAGGACCAAAGGAGAAAACTGTCTTGTTGAGATTTCTATGACACTTTGCACATATATGGGATGTTCTTATGTGTTGCATTTAAGATTGTGTACATTTTGTCATTTCGTATCTGTTTAAGGCGATGTGAAACACTACCAATGCATTTGAATAAAACACATTTTTATTGTCTGACCTTCATTTGCTGAGGTTTTATGCAAGTGTAGAGAGGAAATGTTATATGCAAGGAAGAGTTTATCTGATTTTCACGTTAAGCACGTTATTGACAATTTTTACATTGCTTGGGAATGGTGTCAAAGTGCAGTCCTATTTTGCCAAGAGCTTTTGCAAGATCAGTTTTAGGCTGAAGCATTTAGTGGTGGTGTTATATAGAATCCCACTCTACAGGCTGTTTGATCATGGGTCACAAAAATAAACGTATGGGACCTTACAGTTAGTAGACTGCTGTAGTGTGAGTTGTCAAATAAAAAGCTTAATGCAGATCAGCTGATGAGAGATTGTAGTGCAGCCTTTCATTTAGTTAAAGTTTTAGCTTTGGCTCCTCTGTCAGGTTTTCCATTTCAGTGTCAAATAAATTGGCATGGTACGCCGGAAAAATATAAGGAGATTTAATTAGTGGATGTATTGGGATTACCATGGGCTGGTAATGCATTGTGCTTTTTAGGTTTTCAAATGCTCTTTAAGATTGATGTAAAAGGCCAATGAAAAGTATGTAGTCGTACACATGCCAGACAGTCGTTTCCGAAAGGTACAGTGCATTCCCCAAAACATTTCAACCAAGGTTCATAAAATACAGAAGCATGTTTAACTTTTAGTGAGTGTTTCAGTGAATACAGTAGAACTCTTACACATTGAATCGGTCTTTAAGCAAACACTTAAAAGTTTTATGGTAACCATATATAGATGTATGCCTATTAAGTATAGAAGTAAAAACTTTGAAAGCATCAGCGTCCTTTATCCTGTTACATCTTCTAGCATTTATTATAAAAGTTGTTTTAAAAGCTGTATCAATTGTGCAATAAGTAAATAACAACCTTCTCAGAGAAAAAGCTTGTGGTCTGTTGTTTTGAAGTTCTTAATAAAATTAGTGTGATGTGGTTGCCAAGGATATTTGCCAGAAGTGAAGTTTTAGGTAGTTAAAAGAAGGTGGAAGGAAAAATGAATGATTAAAATGAAGTTACTGCAAGCTGTTCAGCTTTTAGACCTAACTTACTTATTAGATTTCCAAACAGGTTTTTATTTACTTACTTTTAAATTGCTTGATGGCTGCTAATGGGTTCATCTTTCCCTCCCTCATAGAACTGCAGAGAAAAAGAATATTTTATATAATGCCATAGCTGCTTTCATATTAAAAAACTGGGCCTAAAAAATTTCCCCCTAAAAGCTAAACAAAACAAAAAAACTGATTAAGATTTCCTTTTTCTTCATTAGTTTTAAAAATCTGTTTTTAGTGAGCAGTACAGGCAGTTTTTTCCTGCACAATTACATTCTGCCTCTTTTATTTCATAAGAAAAAGTTAAAACATACACATGCAAATTGAATTTTAATTCTGATATAAGAGGGAAGAAGCCACATTTTACTTGCTGAAAAGTAGAGCACATACAAATGCTGAATAATTTACTTGGGTTCCTCAGAGAAACTAAACATGAAATGATTGTAGCAACATCAGCAGCAGCAAGTATTTAGGTAGAGGTTTTCCTATTTTGCAACCATATGCAAATTTCTGCCATGGGCTTCAGTATTATTGAACATACATAAAAGTATTTTTTGCTAGTTTTTTAATGTACGGGGATGATGACCACCTACTCTACATTTGGTCATTTTCTGAGGCAGAATTATTCTTCTCTTGTATATGTTTTATCTCTTCTTATATAAAAGAATGTACAGTACATGACCCTAACTCCTATTTGAATTGTAAATAATTTTAAAAAGAATAATTTTATATTCGCTATGTTTTCACCAAAAAAAAAAAAGAAAAGAAAAGGCACTGATTATTTGGTAACTTGTCTTTCTCGAAGCTATTTCAAAAATATCTATATTTTAAATACATATTTTGAAAATCATATGACAAAAAGTATGCATATAGATGGCTAAGCTTTTGTTCGCAGAAGTGTGAAGAAGGGAGTGGATGCAACTGTTAAACAACTGAAAATGATAAATAATCTGACAGTTTACTGTGGACACTAATGGAGCCTAAAAGCTTTTAAAATGACAGAAATTTCACCAACTTTAGTGATTCATAGGCTTATTTTTGTTATACAGGTTGGTCATGCAGCTGGCAGTTTTCCTTTTGTGTGACTCTTGTAAATTATTGTACTCTTATCTGAGTGAAAAGCTATTAGAGTTGTGTGAAGGAATGTGACAACATCACTTCAGAAGATAAAGCAATTCCCAACTGTACGTGTATACAATTTCTCTACATTTTTTTAACTTTTTTTTTGTTGTTGACTTAACTGTTGAAGAAAATGTGCACCTATCGTGATGCACTTTAAAACTGTATCTTACTCTACGTGAAATGTGCTTTTGCACAATTGTATTTCTTCATGGAACAGTGATTGTCGTTTACTGCATCCTGGTTTATACATACTAAAATGCGGTGTGGTTGGTCCGTAGTACGACATAAAGCATATTTTTATTATATTGCACCTTCTAAAACAACACAGATTGAAGCATACCCTTTAGTCACTTACTGTCAAGTCTAATGAAATTCCTATTTAGCATCGACTGTTTTCCTTTCAAATGTTTTGACAGTAGTCATCCCCGGTAAGTGCTTTCTGTATGAGGCTCCGGTAGCCTGGACGTAACCTGATCTGTGTTTTGTTTCAGTGTGTTGTCTGCTGACCTAGAGAACACTTGCATTAGCTGCATTGATCAATCCACATCACATCTCATCATTTAGGAGACAATTAATACTGCGGCGTAAAGACTCCCCAGAGCATTTTCTTAGAGCTGGATTGCTTTACACAGAAACCACAGGAGTTTGCAAAAGGGGGAGGAAGCCAAGTGATGGGGGAAGCATTAAGAAAGCTTTGTCTAGGAAACAAGTTTCATTTTCTGTGGTGACTTCCACTTATGTCATTCGAAGTCCTTTTTCTGATAGTGTGTTTTGGGAAAAAAAAAAGTTAGCTGTATTTTAAAGTTGATTTGTTGAAAAGACACTATAACAGGTCACATAAATGTTCCAAAGATCTTGCTCTTGAGAAATATGCATTTGATTGTCATACTTGTGTAACTTGCTGGTGAGTGTAATCATTTTAACTTTTTTTTTTTCTGAAGGATTATTAACCTGACAGCTTTTGAAATATTGTTTGACATGTTTTAATCCTAATTTTAATTATTTTTAAATAACATATTTTAATAGAGACGAAAATGTTTGTTTCTCACTCTGTCAGTTTTGCTATAGAGCTTCTTCCACGAAGTTGAACTTCATTCAGTATTGCCTGATACAGGCAATTTCTTAAGAAAAAAGTCTTTGAAAAATTTTAAGTGTACATGAATACGTTAAGTTAATGAGCAGGCAGGGCTCTATGTGTGCTGTTTCATCTTATAGGTAATGAAATGTTTAATCTTTAGAGATCATCCATAGAAGCAGATGAGAAGCATTTACCAATAAAAAACGATTTTTTCTTGCAGATGACTAAGGTTACTGTACTATTCTATGTTAAAGTCTATGTTGCAGTGTTGTAAGGAGCACATCTTAAGATGAGTTAATAACAGTAGATATTACTGAAGACATAAATTTGATAGGAAGAGAATTTTAGAGAGGAGGTTACTTACCTCCCTGGTGCATTTCTCTAATCTATGTATTATTGACTGTGATTCTGTGCAGATTGTACAATGGTAAATGAGGCCAACTAACATGTTGTGAACTTCAGAAATCATTGCAAACTTGTTAGTATTTACCACATCATTACATTGTATTTTTCATCTATTTAGGTAGAGTGAATGAATTTTTCATCAGAAAAGATTGTGATCATGTAAATATTTACTAGGAATATGTCAATGACAAAAATTATATTTATTTTTGTGGTAACTTCATGGCTCAAATTTGTGATTTTGCTCCCCTGCCCCCGTAATCTTGAAGCGAAATGCACACTGGCGTTGAATAGAGATATGTATCTGGCATATCTTTGCAGGGCAGTGTTATTATGTTTTCAGGAATACACTAATATCATGACAGTTCATCTTATAATTTTCTTCTGTTAGTAGAACTGTTCTACTGGTATTTGAAGGTAAAAGCATGGTGATGAAAAATCGTTAATTTAAATATGTTGGAAACGTACAGAATGTTTGTAGAAGTATGTACTATATGAAATTTCAAAGCGATTTTACTTGGACAACTAGGTTGTCTTGTTTTTGGTATTTCTGCAGAAAAAAGTGGGAACTATACTAGTCCCTTTTCATTTTTATTCCAACTCCTGTTAGATCCTGTTTTTCAAGTCAAAACTGGTTTTGTGGAACCAGTTTTAGTGGTTTGATACATGAAATACAGAATGTGGATTGTTTCAGTGCAGTGTCATACTTGTATCCTTAGTATCCATACTGGTTTTTTATATTCTTTGTCTAGTGAGGATGTATCAAGCTGTAACCCAATATGTAATAAAAGCTTTTGTCCTATGCAGTAAGCCATACAAAATCATCTAAAACCACCCTAGTCAAAAAAAATAAATGAAGTTTCTTTCTACGATTCTGCATCCATCTTTGGCCATCCTGTAGATGTTTTTAATTAAGAAACCAAAGAAATAAAGACTAGTGTGGGTTTTGTAACACAAACAGCACAATTTCGGTTTGGAAAAGGGTTATGTGGTAATGTAGGTTTTGTCTAAGCCTTTCTAGAGAATTATAACTGAAGCTATGGTAGATATTTAATGTTTGTTGGTAATCTGCATAGAATTTCAAATTCTATGAGGATATACAAAAGATGAGATAAACATGGCATGTCAGACTGTCTTTTTCCAGGCTACAGGGATAGGCAAGCCATTATAAGAGTCAACGAACTTAAAGGTGAGAGTAAGTAATGGTGATATAAGGGAGAGGCAGTGACAGCCAGTACAAGAAAAACAATGTGCTTCAGACTGGCAAAGAGAGTTAAGCAAAATGATACAGAGCAGAATAGAATGGTTAGAACTGAAAACCAGGCAAAACTGAAATGACAAGAAACAGAGGTTTATACTTCGGTACAGAGTTTGGGAATGAGGAATATGTTCAGGGCCTGTTTTTCTTAAGCATCTGTCCTGTCTTTAAAAATGAGTACAGTGGGGAAAGTGTCCCCTTCTCTGTTTCATTGCCACCAAAGGCCTAGTATTCTTACACATAGAATAAGTAAGTATTTCACCTATCAGACCTATTTGACAAGTGTGTAGTATTTTCCCACGACCTTAGAACATGGATGCTTAGAAGGTAGTCACATGGAGTCTAGATATCCTGCGTGAACGGTATTCAGCATAACTCTAAACAGAAGTTCTTGAAATATAATTTGTGGGGTAATGACTACTTATTTGGTACAAGCTTTCCTAATTTCCAACTGTTAAATCACGTTAAAGACAGCTTAAACACCATGTATTCAGTAAATAACTGCAGTTATTGCAGAGATGTTGTAAGGTAGGAAGGTTATAGAAGACAAAGTGGATACTCAAATATATGAGAACAGCTGGCCTTGAAAGGTCTTGCTGTAACAACTTGCAGCTGTTTTAAGAAATGTTCTAATAATGAATGTATTAAATGAATGTATTTGCAGTTCAGGTGTTCCTTACAAAAGCTTATTCCAAGTGCCTCTATAATGCTGCCCTGGCTATTATGCCTAACCTTGTGTTACCTGAAAGTTGTACAATATTTTAGAATAATCTAGAACTAGGCAAAAAATCATTTAAAAGACATGTTTTCTGCACACATCATATTTGCTAATATTTCCAACAAAACCTAATGGTTTTGTTCTTTTTATTGTTTCTTCTAACTTATATTATCCAGATTGGCTTGGAAAGTTATGTGCCTACACAAAGAGTTGTTTAAAACATCTTCAGATGATCAGTATGTTATCTTTTGGAAGTCTCTCCTTTCGTTTGTATGTTTATGGAGGTATTGCTAGTTGGTTTTGCAAGGTTTCGTTTGAGTGCCATCTTTATGTCATAATTGAAGCAGTTTGTGGCATCCTGAAGAATCCACCTTACTCAGACCAACTTTTGGTATTTGCAGGTACTACAGAGCGGGTGTGTCTGATCCAGGGAACAGTTGAAGCACTAAATGCAGTTCATGGCTTCATTGCAGAGAAGATTCGAGAAATGCCTCAAAATGTGGCCAAGACAGAACCCGTCAGCATTCTACAGCCTCAGACCACTGTTAATCCAGACCGCATCAAACAAGTGAGTTTTTGGTTGGGAATAGAGAGCCACAGCAGCTCCTTAGAAGTCTTAAAACTTTAAGGCTGCAAAGGGTCAACATAACATGTTCTTTAAGAAAATGTTATCTTACCCTTTAGTAATTTGCTGGTCCTCTTTTTCCTTGTACTTACGTGTCCCATGTTTCTCAGCAGTTCTTTCAGACAGTGTTTTATAAGTTTCAATGCCATGCTCTAATATGTTTCTTTCATAAACTTTACTGTATAAGGTGATAATACACTTTTAGGTTTTACTTAAAGATCACTGAATTTTAATCTTAAATGATGAACCTCTTTGTAAATCTTTAGTATTACTAAAAATCACAGATTAACTGAATGTTTCCTACTTTTTTGTATATAAAATAAAACCAAAAATGTTAATTGTTTTTTTAGACCCTATATTGGATACTTTAAAATCTTACCTGTAAGAACTTGAAAATATAAAGACAATTTACTTGGGATGTTTTCTACAATTTAATTTTATGTTGGTTTTGGCATCTTTTTGCCTGTTTTACACTGACTTCTTTCAAAATCTGTGGGCAATGCAAAATATATTTGCAAGGTATTATTGGTCTACTATTCTTCAGTTCATTACATTTTCCAGAACAATTTTAATTTTTTAAAAAATTGTCCTGTAAGGAGAATGTGAAATATGTGTCATACAGGATTGAAAATGATTTTCCATTGTATTGAATAAGAAAAAGATGAAGAAAGAAATGAGTGAACACTAGTAAAATTTTGTCTTGTCTCTCTATCCTATATAGGATAGATTTTAGTTTCTCACCTGTCCTATATGGGAAAAGATTGTTTCGTCCTTCTACACTAGCAAGATTCATTGTCCTATCAAGTAATTTGGTAACTGTATGCAATTACTTTGTATGTAGTGACATACACAGAATGCTTATCTGAAGATGAGTTTGAACAGGATGAGTTTGGAATGATCAGACTGCTTTAGACGGATGAAACTGTGCATAAACCATTGTATATGATTTCTAAGATTTACTACTATATGATTTTTTTCTGTATATGCCCTACTTTTACATAAAAAATACTCTAGATAATTTATAAGAAAATACTAAAAAGAGCAACCCCAATTTTATAGGATTAGTTTCTCAATTATTAGATATGAAAATGATTATGCCTGGGATAGAGAGAAAAAGCTGAAGAGATCTGTATTTTGAATGGCTTTACTGCTTGTAAAATGTTAGATTTTATGCCAGTACTCCTTAACCCATGCCAGTACTCCTTAACCCATGCCAGTACTCCTTAACCCAATGGGAAATGAGTGTTCTCTATTACAATGAGAAGTAGTTTTCCCCTTTGCAATGAAATGAAGCTAATTTTTAGGTAAGTCAGTAAGATCTTGAGAAACTAGATTACAGAGCTGTTTAGTGACATACCTAAATACTCCCTGTGTTGTATCTGAAGTTGATATAGCTTGTCCACAATATTTCTCCAGAAAACTTTATGAAAGTTGTTGAGGGGCTTTTTTTTTTTTTTTTTTTTTTTTTTTTTTCCAATTTGGTTTGGTGGTTGTTTTTTGTTGTTGTTTTGGGTTTTTTTGTTTTTTAGTTTGGTTAGTTGGTTTGGGGTTTGTCTTGTTTTGTTTTATAAACACAATTCCATGTTTGGAATGTTAAATTAAATTCTGGAGGGATGGATTAGTGAACAGAGCTGCTGCTAGTGAAGTTAAGACAGGCTAAATACAATGTATAAGAGACAAGACTTATTTAGTGACTGGCTTTACATATTAAAATTTTAATATATTACCTGTATACATACAGGTGTGTAATAATATGACTGCAAGTATTTGGAAATATATATGTGCATATGTTGAGCAGTTTTAACCACAATGAATTGTTTAACTTCTCTTTTAATGAAGCAACATCTATTCATAATAAATTCATACACTATAAATATTGACTCAATAAACCTAAAATCCATTATTTTTACCAAGAAGTGAAATTGTTAGCTTAGTTCTTAGAGTTTGCAGTGGAGTAATCTATCCTCCAATGTCAGACTATGCTGTATCTTAATGAAAGATATAATACCTCTTTTTAAGAAATTAAAATGAATATTTTATAATGGGTAATCATGATCTAGAACTCCAGTGTTGCTATTTTATTTTTTTTTTAATAGCAGACAGGTCACAATTTTATTAAAATGATCAGGATAATGTATAATACAAGTCACTTTGAAATTGGAAAAAAATAAGCCTTATGAATTACAATTTCTTCTTTTACACAAACTTTTACATGGTTCATGCTGTCTTAGTGTATTACCCAAGAACTTTGGCACCCAAAGTATTATGTTGCAGATTGAAGAATGTAGACTTAGCATTTGAGATAGAGAGTTGATTTGAAATAATAACTTTTACCTTCATTAGGAACTTTGAAGATATTTCTCTTGGTTTTCTAGCTGTTTCTACCAAAAAGCAGAGGTAGTTTTCTCCCCATGAATGAAGATACCTGTAGTTGAAGCCTTGCAGTGCCACCCATGTCTATATGAGCATGCAGCTCTCATTTCTGTATTTTCATTTCTTTGCCCTGGGCTGCTTTACCTACACTGGCCTCAGAGAAGCAACCTAAGAAAGGAAGTATCTCCTGGCTACAGTTTCAATGAAGACAGACAGGGGGTAAACCCTTTGCTGACTGCTTGAGTTTCAGCACTTTCTGCCTTCGGGAAAGGCATGGGTATGCACAGAGGCCGAGTCTGGCCTGGCGTTTCTCCTTACTGGTGGAAGTCACTATCCAAACAGTGGGGTCTCTCCAACTTGAGCTTTTTCCGCTTCAGAAGATTTGCAAACAAGTCTATATGGTTCCTTTTGAGCCTTCTCCACTGCATTTTTCCACATTTCCTAATCCTGTGGATTTAGTAGTAGATAGAAGGTAGTTCTCTCCTCCAAGCAGGTCGGATAGATATTTAATTGACAAATGTTTGCATCTTTCATCTTTATGTAACGTAGGCAATCTCTTCATAGATGTCAGCCATCTGCTGTTTCTTCTAGGTATCATTCAACAGTAGCCAACTGGTTGCTGTGCTCTCTTACTTCCTAGAAAGCGCTATGAGCATCTAACGTCCCTTTTCTCTCTTTATTAGTTGAAGTGTCACACCAGCTCTTTCAGACCATATTGTAACCCAGGGGAAGAGAATACAGTTTTCACAAAGTGATCAGAAGCCTGAGATGTTTCAGAGCTTTAAATTTCACCTCTAAATAGTAGCACCTCCTACGAACAATGGAAAAGGCTGCGTAATGTGGTCTTATCCCATCACCTTCTTCAGAAACTATTGCAGCTTCTTTGTATGCTAGTTGACTTTTCCTCCCAGCTTTCAGTTTTTTTCCAGGTAGCAGGTGTTGTAGCAGCCTGTCCAGGAAGCATATGGAATCAGAGATGGCCATTGCAGAACTGTGCATTATATGGAAGGAAAGATGTGTGATCTTGTAGCTAACTCTGCTCTAAGCAAGAGTTTGCACTGTTTGGCCTTCTGAGATCCATTCCAACCTGAATCATACTTCGATTCTATGCAAGGTTTAGCTATCAAAGCATGGACAAAGGTTTTAGAATTTCTATCTGAAAAATCTAGAATAAAAATTGCACGTATAGAACTTCCAATTAATGTTTTCATTGGAGGCAGTTTCATTTCAGCTTTTTCAGTAGATAACCTCTCATGAGTCTTTAACTTCTGCTTGTTAATCATGGTCCCAGACTTTGTATTCAGAATCTGCAAACCTGAATGTCTTAACTCAGATTTGTAAATTCACATTCTTCTAGAGAAAAAGACTACTTTTACTTCAGAAATGCTGATCAACAACAACAAAAAATTAAATGGTCATCATTTTTAAATAAAAAGTTTTACTTTGAAGTGCTTAAGTAAAACCTAATTTTAAGAATACAGATCTGGAAGTATTGGCTTAAATGGAGGGTTATTTTAAAAAAAAATACAGGATATGAGTTCTTCAGACTAAAAAGACTCGGTAGACTTCATAGAATGGTTTTGGTTTGGAAGGTGCCTTAAAGATCATCTAGTTCCAACCCCCCTGCCACGGGGAGGGACACCTCCCACTAGACCAGGTTGCTCAAAGGCCCATCCAACCTGGCCTGGAACACTGCCAGGGATGGGGCATCCACAACTACCCTGGACAACCTGTTCCAGTGCCTCACCACCCTCATAGTAAAGAATTTTTTCCTTACATCTAATCTAAATCTACCCTCTTTCAGTTTAAAGCCATTACCCCTTGTCCTATCACTACATGCCCTTGTAAAAACTCCCTCTCCATCTTTCCTGTAGGCCCCCTTTAGGTACTGGAAGGCTGCTATAAGGTCTCCCTGGAGCCTTCTCTTCTCCAGGCTGAACAACACCAACTCTCTCAGCCGGTCCTCACAGGGGAGGTGCTCCAGCCCCTTGATCGTCTTCATGGCCTCCTCTGGCCCTGTCTTTCTTTTGTCAGGGGCCCCACAGCTGAATGCAGTACTGCAGGTGGGGTCTCACGAGGGCGGAGTAGAGGGGCAGAATCTCCTCCCTCGACCTGCTGACCACCCTTCTTTTGATGCAGCCCAGGATATGCTTGGCTTTCTGGGCTGCAAGTGCACATTGCTGGCTCATGTTCAGTTTTTCATCTACCAGTACCTCCAAGGCCTTCCTTCCATAAGAAACCTTCACTGGGTTCTTAAAACGCCTCTCCCTTCTGATGAGCCTTTTTTCTTTTTATCATCCATCTAAGACAACAGTCTGTCACCTAGATGAACTTTACTAAACTCCAGAATATGCAAATAACCCTACATTTTTCATTTGAGGTAAATAATAATAATTAGTTTTGTAGATCACTGTGTCTCTTCATCTAGTCGACAGTTTCTCATGAACTTTTCTCACTTTTGAACAGAGATGAAGAATCACACCACTTACTATTCTGCAGTGAATGATAGGATATGGAGGTGTGTTTACAAGTTGCGAGGACAAAAAAAATTGCCATTATTTACTAGAGAGACAGTTCTACATGTTAGATCCCATGGCAAAAGTTTAGCATTCCATAAAAATATGTATAATATACGCTCTCCCTCATGTGCCCTTGACATTTCTGGTGCCAGATCACTGTTTTAATTTTCTGTGTCATTTTGCCAGTGTTGGATATATCTTAAAATGTATGTGAAACCATGTTTTATGAGCACAATTAACTCTGTAGTTAGCTGATGATTAACTATTCATTGTATATGCTTCAAAAGTGGATTGTGAGTAGAAGATTGCAGAAACTTTCAGCAGTGTTCTGATTCTTAAGAAAATTCTGAAGTTATCTCATGCCTTCTGATGGCTTTGTAGTTTTGGTGGTATTTTTCCAAATTCCAAAGTAGCCCAGAATCAAAAAGTGACATTTCTTTCCTTGTAGGACTTGGGGTTTTGTGACACAAATCTTAGACCCATATCTTCTCATGTGTTTTGATGCCTGTGTCTGGTTACTTGAGTGTTCTGGTGTTTCTATATAGCACCACCAGATCTTCTAGTAGTTTTGTGTTACTGTGACAAGTTCTGAGGAAAGAGAAGGTCCTGATTCTTCTTCATTCATTTTGCTGTAATCTTTATCCTCATTTCCTCCATCCAGAGTTGCTCTGATGATCCAAATGGCACCTGCTAGTTTGCTTTAAGCTCTTTACCCCTTCTTGTCTCCAGACAGAACACAAGATAATATTTCTTTTACTTCATACTTGCCACGCTTTTTTCCTTTTTCAAAGTCCCAAAGAGTTCATAAATGCAGATAAATGACCTCTATAAAAGCCTAGAAGTAAGCGTTCCACCTATGTATGCTAGCTTTCTTAATCTTTTTTGTATTGCCCTATGCCCCTGTGTATTCTTTTACACAAAAGCAAAACCAACCAAATGTAAAAAGGATGAAATGTCATCAGAATGCATTTTATTTGTTCTTTACAGAGGTGAGAAGGTAGCAAGTAAAATTAGATCACTGAAGTCATCAAAGTAGCCTTTTTATAATCTGGATTGCAAAGAAATTATTAATCTTTATTTCTTTTTCTAAATTTTATTTTTGAAATGTGTTATGTATTTATGCAGTCATTGCTGAGATAAGATCTTAACATTTGCCAAAGTTACAGATTAAAAGAATTCACAGCAGATGAAAAGAAGACTCAATATGTTTAGCAAAGCAAGTGGTCTGTTTAGAAAGGCTCATCTCCAATACTGTTGAAGGTCTAGTAAGTCAGTCTTTTATGTTGTTCAGCACAATGGGGCCTTGCAGTGCTCTCTGTTTCTCGTTTTAGCTGCAGAAGGTATTCAACTATTTAATACAATTCAAAAAAGATACCACCTTTTCTTAAAAATGCATTAAAATATTGGCTTAAGCAAATTTGTTTTGTCATCACATTAATTTCAGTGATTTAAAAGCATCAATATTAATATATACAAGACTGAAACTCAGTATTAGCTCAGTATTAATAGTAATTTAATGTGGGTAATGTTATTACCAAGATTTCCTTTGTTTGGCAAGCCCTGTAGTGAGAAGCTAGAAATTGGTAAGTCGTAAATGCGGTTTCATCTTCACATTTAAATGATGTTCTCTACGTGCTTTCATGTCTCTAACCTTGTTTTGAAATGATATTTCATTTTCTGCCTTTTCTTTCTACTCTTGTATATATAGCTATACTAATACGTACTGAGAATTAAGTTAACTGTCTCAGTACAGTATAATCTAGGGTGTTAGTACTGAAATTTTTTTAGTACAGATATATATAAGGGTGTGACTTCTCTCATTTATACATAGCTCGGCATTAGGCAATTCATGAAGTCATTGAAAGAGGGTTCAGAGACCTTTTGGAACACTGTGCCAACTAAAATTAAGGTCCATTTTTATTACTTAAAATCTGTTTTCTCAAACATCTGTTCTAGAAGCTTAAAGGAAAAACAAACAACACTCTCTTATCTATCAATATAGTCTTCCATTCATTGTCCCATAAGTAATAGGAAAGGAAATAATATTTGAGAAAACAGAGAAGACCAATTTCATCGTGGGTGAGACTATACCATTCAAGATATAGTTTAGAAAACCTCCACAAGTCTTAGAAGTGGTGTGCGGTATAAATTCTGACTGTCTTTTTTCTATAACTTTGCCAGCAGTCAACCTGCAATTTCAGGAAAGCTTCAATTATAGTATGCATGTTTCAGTCTCAAAAATTGAAACTCTGTAATGCAAATTCATCTTAGGATTTCTAATCACATTATACATCTCATTCCCAGAAGCCTAATAACTACTGAATTCAAGTGCTTGCCTAATGCAAAACACTTGCCAAATTTAAAAAAAAAAAAAAAAATTCTGTGCTGCATAATAAATCAGAATTATTGAGCTCTGTCCAACTTTCTTTAAGAAGTAATTTTGCTTAGAAGTTCTTGCAAAGCAATTGAGAGTGTATCAATAAATTAGTTATCATCCAGTGGAAATTCAATACAAAATTCAAAGGCCTGCGTTTCTTTTTTTGTTTTTGAGAAGTTACTTTCTGTTATTTTAACATTGAAGAAATAAATAGGTGTGTCTCCATAAATTTATGTGTCTCCAGAATTATGCAGAAGCATGAAAAGAGATGAATTTCTAGAAAATGCTGTCAGTTCTTTTTTTTTATATATACATATACACACACGCGCGCTTTGATGTGTATATATATATAAAAAAAAAATAAAAGTAGTTATGTCAGTAAACAAAGTAACAGAGATTAAGCCTCAAACACAACCAACCTGATACACAAAGAAGAACCACCAAAACCACAAAACAAGAAACCTTATTGCTATTTTCAGTATTTTGTCATTGGTATGTATATTTGGAAAAAAATGTGCATGCCCATACTTGATTCTTGTTCATTAATACAGTTGTTTTGCTTTTAAATGTTTTTATCCTTTTTTCCCATTGTATTTTAAACAAGCTTTTGCTAAAATGGAATAGAAAAATGCTTCTACTTAATAGATGTTACAGTTCAACAGTCACCTGAAATTATTATTGTCACTCCTTTTTCATCACAGCCATACATTTCTGTGCTTTAGGAAGATTGATGTGACTTGAAAACTCAGATGCTTCCAGTTTCTTAAATTACTTGTGATATCAGTGATTAGGTCATTATTCAGTGTTGTAATGTTCTGCATATTTTCTTATAAATTCACTAGTTAGATTTAGTAACACCTGTGAAGAACAAACTATTTTTCCTTTTATTAATTAGTCTAGCATACCAAAACAATATACAATAAAGTATGCCTGAGTTAGCAGTGGCGTTGATCACACAAACGATCAGATGTCTGAAATATGTTAGTCAAAATATATTTTCAGAGTTTTGCTGGAGAATAGTAACAATTTTTTTGGTTCAGGATAAGAGTTTAATATATAGCTATAATAAAGAAAACCTATTGGGATAAGTTACAGTCCTCCGTTCTGTTTGGTTGGGGTTTGGGTTCCCCCCACTGTTAGTTTAAGCTTAAATGTTGAAAATCAGTTCACTGCAATTTCAGGCTTTGGTAAGAGATACTGCATCATCCCACTAAAATCAGAAGTATAATTCTATAACTGAATAGGGTTAGCCCTCTGCTATTGTGGAATCTGATATTTCTTTCTCTGAATAGTTCTAGCCCCTTGCAAATGAACCCATGTTCTGTACAGAAGGACATGGGAGAATCCTTCATAATTGTCTTGATTTTCACAACGGAAAACATCTGCTTACCAATAACATTTTGCCTAGCTACATATTTTTTTTATAATGCCCAATACATGATCGTATTTTCTACTTAAGCCTCTTCAAAGAGTCCCAGTTGATGCTTAAGCTGTATATGTTTTATTTTTGTTTTTATTGTTTTATTATATGAGTTACAAGTTGGAAACACAAAATAAGGATCTGTTTCTTAAGATATTTTTTCCTGTTTTGGCTGCTTGTTTATGTACAAACTATGAAAAAATGGATCTTCATATTGCTTAACATACAGCTTAAATATTTGTGTGTGCATATGTACAAGCCCATATTTTGCTAATACACAACTTTATGCATTCACAGTGTCCCAGCTTTCTCATATGCATTAAGAGTTTTAGTGCAAAAGTATGTATACCTATTTTATGAGGGATTGTCAATGATTGTAAGTAACAGAACTGCTGAAAGTGTGAAATTTTGCTTCATTTATTTCTAAATAGTTTGGGTTAGTAATTATATGGCCATATGACAAATCTCATTGTATAGCATTTTAACATCATCTTTCTTAAAGTGAAAGTAGTGTAATTTTTGGATATTTTATAATATTTATATACTACAAAGATGTCAAAAACATGCTTTGAATAAGTATTGTATGTTATGTTTTGCAAATTGGAATTTTACATTTTTACTATATTTATAAAAAGAAAAAAAGAGTTATTCTGTCAGGATCTAATACTTTAAGAAGAGAAATGTGTATATAAAAATTTGAAACAGAGCAGTGCTTTTTTGATATGTTCAAGAATTAATGTTAAGCGTATGTATATTATTTAGAAAATATGATCAATAAATATGACTCTTAATTCTTTTTTGTGTTTATTTTGAACACAGGCCTGATGATAAGTTATTAACCTTTGCTCAACTAAATGAACATTTTTAAGGCTAATCATAAATATGTTGTAGTAATTTGTTGTGAAGGTCTTAGTTGCATGTTCATCCATCGTGAGATTGATGTTTACATTTTTTTCACCAGCCTCTTGATTAAAAAAGATCAATGAATATTTTAGCAGTTAGTATATTGCTAAAAACTCAGTAGCTTCAGTGTAATTGTTGTAAGATATGGAACACAGTTTGCTGGCTATAGTCCGTGCTATAGAATGGTGCATTGTAAGGTGCCAAAGTAAATGTCTCTAACTTCTTTCAGACGTTGGCCCTGTTTGTTTGTAGACTGATAACTGTTTATAGTGTGCTCATTGAACTTGCTGGAATTTTTGTTTACTATAGTCTTCATTTTCCCCAAGAGGAGGAGAGAGGAAAGAATATATTCCTCATGTGGTCAGCATATTTTTGAGTATTTATGTGAGTTCACCATCTTGATTTCAAGTCATGAATTTGTTTTTACATGCATAAGCATGCATATTTACATGCATTATTTATCCAATTGACTTTAAATTCCATTAAGTTCCAATGAGTAGGAGAAAGATTTTGTCTTAGGCATTTTTTATTTATTTTAATTTTCTAGTTATGTTACTTTTGTTGGTTTATTTATTTTTTTAACTGTTCAGTCTAAGGCTTGTAAAGGTTGATTTGCTCCTGAACTGCTTTGTTCCCAGACATTGCCATCTTCCCCAACTACCACCAAGTCCTCTCCATCTGATCCCATGACCACCTCCAGAGCCAATCAGGTACAGTATCATCCTACCATCTACACCATACTTTTCACGGGTGACAGCTTGCAAACTGGAGAAAAAGATATGGTGGGTTAAGGATTTATTCGTTCATTCACATATATACACCCATAACCATAGATATCTAACTCTTGTTAGAAATTGGTAAATTAAATGGAAAACATTTTTCTTTTTTTTAAATTTGTTTTGTTCTCTTTTTTTTTTAAAATCTCTGATGAAAGCTTATAAAATCTTATAAAATAGTCTCTTTAAAATTTGATTTGATTAATAAATAGCAAGGATACACGCTGGTGTGTTTGTAGACAGAGTAACTCTTGGTATATATATGTTTATGTATATATGCACACACTTTTTTACTTCCTGGATCATTTATAAATTATAATGGAATTACCCCTAAACTCATGCCTAATTAGCTGGATATCAACCTAGGAACGGCAAACAGACTTCTTTCTTTGTTTATTTACTTTAAGAATTTTGAAATGTGTTTGTGGACAATAATATAGAGGCATTACTTAAATACTGTATGTAATAAAAGAATAGATTTGAAATGAAAATGTATTGATGAAGAATGAAGTAAAATTAAGTCTCTCTAAAAACCCACTAAACGCATCTAAGTAAGTTTAATTCATGTCTTGTTATTAAATGCATAAACTGTGCTTTTAGCTGTATTTTAATTACAGTAATTTGTTTCTCTTTTAACTGGGAAAAAATATGTCCAGTTCATTATGTCCACAAATCATCATACTGTGTGTCTTTTTGCCTTCCCTATGAAAATTGTTAAAGTTACTTCACACCATGCTTTTTAGAACCAATTCATGCTTAAGAGATGCCTTATTCATTTTTTAAGGTACTGTTAAACTTAATGTACTTTGTGTTCAAATAATGTAAGTATTCAGTATGTGCTAACAGTTTTTAACACACAATCTGTTTATTTAACATTAGCTCAATGCTTCTATCAGATCTTGCACAAATTAGATCAGATACCAGAAAGTTTTCTTCACAGCAAGCTAATATCCTCTGGAAGTTAACATTGTTATTAATTACTGATCCTCTGATATTTTGTGAACTGCTTAGAACTTGCTGGCTGTGTGAACAAACAATTTAACATACAACAGAATGCAAGCATATTAAAGCAATATATCTTTGATCAACACGTGACTATCTGTTGAAAGGGACATCTAATACAGAAAGTAATGAATTTTAGAGAGAAATTGTACAGATAGAAGAACTACCAAGAAAAATATAAATTGTGATATCCCTCACTTCGATTTGAAAGCCTTCTTCATCAGCCTGCTTCCATTCCAGCAACAGTTATTTGGCTTCATCGTCATTAAATGACAAGGATAAAATCTTTGCCAACAGCTAGGGATGTTTTATGACATTCTGTTCTGCCTTTATTCTCTCTCTCTTAATTTTAGTATTTTGTGTATTTTAATTAGAAGGTTTTGAAAATGTTGAGTGCACAGATCTTTTTAAGAAGTGTTCTTACTATTTTTCTACCCTGATGATTGTTATTTGGAGAAAAAGGAAGAGGTGCTTTTATTTACAGGAAATACTATTTGAGCATGCTGTTTAATTAGCATCAGAGAAGTACCTACTTTGCATCTGTTCTATGAATTTTGAATTATCAAAATTATAGTGCAGTGTATAAACTTTAAATGACTTTTTAATAGCTAAAAATACTTATTTTTATAGAAAGTTGTTCTATGAGAATTTTGTCAAGTGATATAGCTGAATATACAAACTAAGGGAAATGTATGCTTTGTGTCCTGCCTATATCCCACATTACATCTTTTAATGCATTTTATTCATGACCTGTGTTCAGTTCAGTTTTCATACAAATAATCAAGATCTCTTTTGAACAGCATTGCAATTGTATGTATGAAGAAGAGCAATCAGTTCCTTAAGTGACTTTTGGAACTGCTTTTATCATTAACCCTTGAAATTCCTACTGGTTTATAATTATTTTATCCCTCCTAGTATTTCCTTGCAATTTCTAGCCATTCCAGCAGGAAGCACAAAGCACATGATAAGGCAATTAAAGCCTTTCTGTTCATTCTAGTGATAAGTGACGTAGCTGGCAATTGTTCCCTGACTGTAGTAGCGATTAGCATTCAGCACCAGTGTATCGACAAGTATCTGCACTGCGGCTGTCACACGAAAATAGGTTCCAACACAGTAATCTCAAACCTGTCAGTAGTCATGTAAGTACCCAGTAGGAGAGTATTAGAGAGCAACAACTAATGTTTGTTTTGATACGTGGCTGTGTAAGACGATTCTCAATAGAAGAGAGCTGTTCAGGTATGGGTTTTCTCACAAGATATTATAGTAGGATAACAGGAGAGAACTTATTTAACTGGATGGAAGTCAGGAAGTTTAGTGTTAAGGTGTAAGATAAATTCACAGCACGCCCTTTTGCGTGGCTGTAGTAACATATCAGGCTTAAGATCATTCAGTTTTCTATAACATTTTAATTGCGACAAGATATTTTATATTAAAGATGAGTAAGGTGATTAAGCAAGGGTTAAGCAATACTTAATGTTGGGTTGCTGTTGGAGTAAGATTTTTAACTGGATTGGAGGACTCCCCTTAAGTCATTGGAGTTAGAGAACTGTTGAGTAAGTGTGTTGGTGAGCATACCTGATGTGATCCTTCCTGCTTTACGAGCATGTCAGTTGTATTCTCCTGACAGAGCTTGCATAGTGGGCAGAACAATTTCTAGGCACACTTTCTACTGCAAGAGGAAAATAGCTCTGCCAGCAGAGGTCGGAGGAAGCTGGGCAGGAAATCTGGCTTCTATGATGTCTTCCTTTTAATGACTCACTTTGCCTCTGTTCAGATGAGATCATAACTCCTTTGTATGGCAATTTCAGCTTTTGTTCAATTGTTGTTTTTTTGAAAAATCCAGTGTTCATGAAACTACTCGTTTTATGCTTGTCAAGAAGAGGACAGTCTCTAAAATGTCTTATACAGTAGAAGAAAACAGTTCCTTCAGAACTGTCTTGTGTTGAGTTATACTGAATTGCCACAGATGCAACAGAAACCTCTGAGTCGGAAGTGTTTTTTTACTTTAGTTCTTTGTTCCAGGAAGATACACATCTGTCAATATTATTGTTGTTAAATGTCTTGTTCATTTTTTCAGTAGAACTTCCTTGGGCCTTTGTTTGCATTAAAAATTCATATACTGTAAACTTACCAAGGAAGAAAGTACCAAAGAGGCAATAGAATTAGGGATATTTCAAATTTTTATTTTTTTTTTCTTCCCCCCTCCTGTCTGCCAGGCGCAGAAAAGAACTCAAGCTTTCTGTACTTTTAGACTAAAAGCATCTGTGTTACCCCCTCATGAACTTTGTCAGCTCTGTTTGTAACAGAACACTAACAGACATATCGCTACAGTGGTGAAACTGTTCTGCTGATGCTCCGGAGCTGGCAGAATGCAGCTTTACTTTTATTTACCAGAAGGAAGAAATCAATTTTACTTTTCCACAGTATACTTCAAGTGGCAATTTGATCTCAAAAGTGATGAATAACACCATAAACATTATATAAAACATGCTTGCTTTTCCTCTGTAGTACCTCGTAAAGGTACAAGTTTTAATACTTAAAATTTTAACAGTTAAGTGACATTAGATAGACAAGTATTTCTATAATTAAGCTGTTTACATATTTTGCTTACAAGATTATTTTTTTCTTCTTATCTCCCTGCTTTACTGATGTTACTATTATTTTAGAGGGAGAAACATGAGTGATATAAACCTAAGCTTTGTATTTCTCCTTTGTCTGTTTAATGTACATCTATAAATGCAGTTGCAAACCCTTGAGTGTTTCCTTCTCCAATCCTCCCTTTTTCCATGAGGCTGATACAGCCAGTAGTAAAGGTCAGCAGCTGTAAGAGAATAAAAGGCCAAAACACACATTCCCACTTACAAGGGAGTCAGGAGAGTGATAGGTTGGAATCCTTTCCCCTTCCCTTATAGTTTAGATAGGCTTGAGCTCAGTAATATAACAGGATTTATCGTCACAAACTTTGTGTCATTAACTTAGTATACAAGCCTTCTTTTATTTTTACTTTTTTAAATGCATTACCTTTTTTCCCATGACATTTGCATTTTATACAATTATAGCTTCTATTTTGCTTCTTTGTTGTTGTAACTCTTATTTTATCAGTTAGTATAGTGCAAAATAAATTTTGTGGAGTGTAGATAGGTGTAGGATTTGTCCATTCAGTCCTCAAGGTTTACAGGTTTTTGAAGCATTTCTGCATGATCTGGTTGCTGCGATATCTGTAATAAATAATACTTTTCAACCTTTTTACATGATGGGACTGAGCCAGTTTTCTTGGTGCTGCCTGTACCCAGCAGATGCAGCACAAGTGTGTGGTTGTTACAATCCTGGTATCGGGAATTTGCACCTTTGGCTCGTGTTATTTCTTTATTTTATGCACAGTCTATAGCTTGCAATGGGTTATAATAGTACACATATAACTAGAGATTGGGGGATTAATTGATATCTCTAAACTGTAATGATTGATGTAGATGGTGTCCTTCTTTCTGACTTTAAAGAACAGTCCTATCCCTGTCTGTAAAATGGCTTGCAGAAGTATAATCTTTTCATTCCTGATAGAGAAGCAGAATCTGAAAGTAGAGAGAGGCTGTCTGTAAAGCATACTGACAGCTTTTAAAGGGTTGATGAACTCAAATCACTTACATTTAATATATAATTTATTGTGGGAGCTAGAAGAAGAAATAGGAAAGAAACCTTTGTTTTAGTCTTCTGTTATCATTAGGACATGGAATTTTGAAATATGTATAATATCCAACTTCAGATGATAAGGTTTTTATCAGTAGATTAATCTTAAAGTACAAATACTGAGTTTTAATGATGATCCCAGGATGCTAGATAGGCATCATAGGCCATTGAGATACTATCTCTATTTGCCTTCGGCAATTTGATGTGAGGGTTATTTAAGATACTCTGTCTCTAATATTTTAACTGCAATATTCATCTAATTTTAATTCCCTAATTTTCATGTAATTTCTTACAGTCGTATTGAGAAAATCTGTTTTGTTTTTTAGGTCTGTCACAGATTGGCTGATGCTGGATGTATCACTTGATCTTTCCAAATCTCAGTACCATGTATTTAAAAGCGAAGTCGATATAAAGTTATTTAGCATTCTGATAAAAGGCGCTGTAGAATTAAAAAAAATTACTACTTTAATTTGATTGTTCAGAATATTTGCCATGGTAGTTCTCTGTGAGATAACAATTTGACCTTTTTTCAACCTGTCAGATTGATCATTGAGAAATACAACCATTTTATTTACATCCAGAAGATGATATCCAACTTCCACACACAAGTAATATGCTGTTTGAAAGAGACTTCATCTAATAGACAATGTTTTATATGGACCCATCACTAAAGAATTTAGTACACCGGATTCTAAAATTATGAGTACATGAAGACCACAAATACAATAAATTATTAATATATTGAATACATTCTTCTAATTATGGCATCAAACCATTTTTTTTTAATTCACAAATAGATGCATGAGAAAGAAATCAGGTTTGGTGTGGCAGTGGTGTTCAGAACTATATGATAATTGTAAGAACCTCACCAGATGTTTAGGTGAATACAGTTGAAGAAATAGGCCCTGTATTTTGCTGAGTTTTTCTGGAAGGTCCCCAGACTATGGTACACTTTTGCTGCCTACAAAAAGATTCTTGACATAATTTCTCAGCATAATGTCCTTTTGATTACGTCTCAGCAAGGACTTTTATCTTCAGTTTTAATAGTTATTCAACTTCACACTCAGAGTTCTTTTCTGTTTAGGTCTTGCTATTGCTGTTGTAGACTTACTCAGTAATAATTTTGACTCCGCATTGAACATCATGCGTTGTAACAAGGTTGAATGAAAGTGTCTACATTAGTTAGAAAACCACTTCTCTTTCTAGTGTGAGAAAACCCTTACATTTCACATTTGTAGATAATTTTAACGATTGTGAATTCATATCTCTAAAAAGTGACCTTTTTGTTTCAGTTTAATAAGAAGACAGAGTTCCTTTTTTGATTACAAGTTGCCTGTGGCACACTGTGGACAGCACGTAATAAATAATGGTTGAGATAACATATCTAGAAAAGGCTAGGGAGAATTATTCCCCTGTTAAAGTGAGAGGGCTCCAGTAAAGGTTCCAGTGCTTCAGAGGTAACCTTCCCTGCTGCTTTTCAGCTGAAATGCTTCATTTAATAGCTCAACTCTAAGCAGAATTAACCTATACTCCAGAGACTAACTGTAGACAATTTTTTTCTGCTTCTCAGGTTAATACATTACTTTTCTTATATTTTTCTTGCTCTTTGATCACTTTTCCCCAATATTTTGCAGTATCTGAGCTCAGCACTTTTGTTTGCATTGTCGTCTTAAAATAGAATTTTTTTAGATGCTATAAAGACTTTTACATAACAATTCAAAAAAATCTTATATGCTTTGGGTTTTTTTACTCTTTCTTAATGTCTGTTTCAAGTTTTCCCCTTTGGACAGCTATGTAGGTAATTATTTATGTTCATATTCCTTTATATTGATTTACTTGTTTCCTTTCTTCTCCTCTCTCCCACCACCCAGCAATTTCAGGGTTCACTTCTTAAATGTAGGGGCAGTGTTGTCAGGAGCGTTCATGAGATGTGGGGAAAGACGTAGCTTCTCACTGCTAATTCTCTGAATACTACTGGCATATCATTCATAGGATGTCATGAATGATCTGCCAGTTGTAGTCCTGTAAGTAAAAAAGTGATTCTATGTTCGTGTATCTTGTTTTGATTTTATGCTTGAAAAGAATTAGAATCAGTTAGCTTCCTATTTCACCCCCTCTTCAAAAAGATACGCTTTCTCACTGTAATGGACAGCATTACTTTTCCTTTTATATTAAAATGGATAAATGCCTTAAGCCAATTTCTCCTCATGTTTTGAACTCTACCTGGTTGTTAGATTTTGTTGCTGTTGTTGTTGTTGTTTTTCCCCCAAAGACAAAAATCAGGAGAAAGAAAAAATGCATACAAAAGTAAAGCTTGAAAAAAAATTGATAAAAGAACAAACAAATTTCTTTTATTCTTGTAAGAAAACAGCTTTTAACAAGATAGTACATGGTCACCCCTCTTGTGCATTTATGAAGACAGCCTACTATTGGTTTTAATCCTTAGTTTAGTCATCAGTTTTAAAATTTGTTAAAGGAAGTGAATAAAATTAGAATTTTGGAAACAAACAAAGATGATTTAGAAAGCGTATAATTTTACTGCAGTGTGACTTTAATGAAGCCTGCTTTTGATCTCATTAATTTATTTTTAAATCAGTGTTACTTCTGTGAACATGCTGAGATTTGGGAGTTATCTTTATATTTTCCTCAACACTTACGATTTGTATGGGGTTTATTCACTTTAAAATGTTTTGGAGTGAACATGTAAAAAGATAATGCGTTTTGGATTGAATGGATTTCGCTTTAGACTTGCATGGATATCTTATTCAAGTTGTTTAAGAGTTAAAAAAAAAAATCGCACTGTAATTGAAGATCTTGTTCTTTCATTTATGGATATTTGTAGTTACGATACGTAGGTTTTGGCATTTGTCCATGTCCTTGTACTAAGCTAAGGTCCTATCTGCTTATGAAAAAGGATCGTTAAACCCATAAAAGTTGGAGAATACACATTCTTCTCTTTGTCAAAATATGGTAAAGGTCTTCAAATGTTCTGTGCAAAGGGGTGTTTAATTTTTTTCATTTTCTTTGCTCCAGCTGTTTTAAGCATACTTCTTTTATTGATACAAAATGAAAATAAATAGCATGTTATAAAGTGCCAGATATTTCCATGTTCAAGTTCCATCCCATGTAGGCTGGAGTGAAAGTTGGCAGCATGTGACTCTGTAGCCTAACCAAGTTTATCAATGGCTTCGAGTCCTTAATACTCAGCTTTGGTGACATACCATATTCTAAGGTATACAGGCAAATAATCACTTAGTGCACTCTTTGCTATTTGAACAACCCAAAGAAAACAGTATGTCAGAGCGATTTCCAGAATGCAAATCTGAATGACTTAATGGCTTTTTTTCTGCTGCGTACTGTATCAGTCACATGAAGGTTAGACCATAAGTTTTCAACTATTCAGCATTTAACTTATCAGCTCTTAAGGAGTTCAGAATTTATATGATCAAGAGTTGTATGAGAATGTGGGAAGAAACATTGAGGTTACAGAGCTTACTGTCACACAGGACAAGTCCTGTACAGCACAGACTATAAGGTAGAAAAGGCAATACCAATTTTTTTCTAATGTGTCAGAGGTAAGCTGAGTGAGGCATGGTTAGGCCTGGCCCTAGAAGATCCTGCTTTGGGCATATGTTAGTTAATATTTAATTTGTGTCATCTGAAGCATCACTTTCACAAGCTGTTTGTATGCTAGATGTATTGTCTGCCTTTTGCATGCTTTGAGAATTCACCCGATGGTGAGAAGTCATAGATACATGTGAGATAAACCCACCAATTAAAGTAGGTGTCTGCCTGACTTGAGTGAAAAATGAGTGTTCTTTGTGTACAAATCATAGAAAAAAGCTGGTTGACTTGTTGCACTATAGGGAATAAGAGGTGCGAGGTTTTTCCTCTTCCAGAGATGAGGTGCATTTGTTGAGATCTTTCTTTGCCTGTAGCATAGCATCCCAGACTTAAGATGGGCAGTCAATACCTTCACCCTGCAGTAAAAACCAGTATGTAACTGCATCTTATTCAGAAGCAGCATTTTCCCCTAGTTTTGTGCCTGTAGTTTTCACGCTTGTTGGGTTTGGGGCTTGTTTTTTTGTTTGGTTTGGTTTTGGCATTGTTTGGCTTAGGGGTTTTTGGGGTTTGGGGTTTGGGTTTGGGTTTTTTTCCTTCTGAAGATAAATTAGACTCCCTACAAGTAGTAACAGTTATTCAGAGGGATAGTTTGGAGTTGATAGTGGATCCGTGGGAGGATCATGACCATAGACTCTAATAAGCATCCTTAGAAATGCCCAGGGGCTGAGTCCAGTGGTCTGTTACCTCCCAGTGATTTACATTTGAATCTTTGCAGTTTGTAGCCTTGAAAGAGTATTTGTCTGGCGGTACAGAGTCACTGCTGGCTGTTTGGCCTTCTGGTTTCCCCTGCTTCTCAAGTGACACCTCAGCAGAAGCAGCCTTAGAGATCAGAGTCTTTCTGGACTCTCCCCCCAACCCCCTACCATAATTCAGCAATAATAAACTTCTACATGACAGATTATTCATTCATTGAACTTGCCGCCTGTGATTTGGATAGGGTTAGAAAAGTGTGTTTTAATTTCCTATTTCTCTAAAGTTTCTGAAAGCCTGCAGTTTGGCAGTTCTGCAGTGTAAATTCTTCTTTCATGTTTCTAGTAACCTAATACATGATCTCCATGTTTCTCAGCTTTTTATGGTTATTTTTGCTGCTCACTTAACCAAACCATAAATGCAGTAAGAATATTTTGATCCACTTTATTCTCTTAATAGTAATTGTAATAATTGTGATAATAAATTAACAGCTGCCCCCTACCCATGAGATACTGAAGTGCAGTCTCCATGTAAGCTCTTTTAAATTGTTACTGCTTTATGGAATAAAACTGTTTTATGAAACAGATTAAACTGTGATTAATTATGTTCTTTATAAAGAGTACTGAAGCAAAATACAATTCCTCCAGATCTTCTGCAGACCAGTGCTCATGTATAATTAAGTGATGCAGGGAAAAAAAAAAATCAAGTCAAAAGATATGCAGATCTTTACAGAATATTTATTGATCATAATACTTTTAAAATGCTTGGTAAGATAACTGTGTAAATATTGTCTAGAACCAGTATTATCACATTCAGTTTTAGAAATAGAAGGAAATAACAGATAGCTGCTTGTTAAAGACATCTCACAGGTTATATTTCACCTGTATTTGAGCTGTTCTGTATAAATTCCTGCTTTAACTATGTCAAGAGTAATTAGGTAATTAATTGCTACATTAACATTTACAGTAAAGACTGACTGTACACAATGTGCATGTATACAGTGAGGGTTGTCTTTGCTGCATGTGATTTCTAAGCAAATTGTAAATTATGCCTGCCTTACCTTAATAGGAGCACATGTGAATGAGGGTAATAAAAGGAGGAGGTTACAACCTTGATGGGATGAAAGTTATGTTTTGAAATCTGAATTTAAGAATTTAATTTAGATATTACTAATGCCAATAATTTGTGTACGTTTTAGTATAAAAATCTTTGTTAATATAAAGATACCTTTCTGCTAGGTTTATTTTTATTAAGGATTCTAGTCAAAAAACATGAGCTGTAAAATGCCTTAACCACAAGTGTTATGATTACAACAGGTATTTCATAAATGTAATTATATTCCATAGCCTATGTGCCATTCAGTACTTGCTATTCAAACCAAAATAGAATTACTTAAATGTAATAAGATAATGACAAGAAGTTAACTGAATACATGGCTTGTGAAATACAAAATGTTTATTATGCTACTAATTGTCCTATCATTTACATTACTAATACAGAAAGCCTTTGGTTTTGACCTATCTGAATTTTATTTTGATGGTAAGAAAAATAAATCAATAACAGTGAAAAGAGTAAACTTGTCAATTTGAATGTCAGAGGGCTCAGCAAAATTAGTGCTTTTTAACATCACCAAAAGCATCTTGCCATTTCAGAATTAATAAAAGAATATTTTTAGTTGAAATATAACTTATTTTTACTGTTGAAATAGTAAAATAAATCTCATTGTTAGCAATAATACTGCATAGTAATATTAATAAAATCTATAATTCAGATTGTGTGCAGTTTTATGTAAACTTTCTGAGATTGTAATAATATATAATGCATTTATTGAGCTCTGTCTAAAAAGAGTCTTTAACAATGTTCACAGTGAACATTTGTTAAGTTATAAAAAGGGACAAATGTTTTATGAAACCAAAACTGATTAGTAAATGTTGATTTCCTCACCTTTACCTCATTTTGAGACAGGTCATTCATTTTTTAACTTATATAGTGTGCATAGGAGCTGAGATCAAGGCAAGAGTTAGATGCAAATTCTTTTTCAGTGTATCTTTAAAAAGAGAGATTTAAATCCAACTTATGAAAACGCTGACTCCATATTTATTCTTGGAAAGGTATTTTTCCAAGTTAATGCACGTGCAGAATTACACTTATGTAATACAGGTATAAAAACCTGTGACGTGTATGTGTAAATACAACTATATTTAACATTTGTGCCACACAGCCTTATTTTGCATAAGAAGTCTTTTTTTTTTCCCCATGTGAACATTTATATCAGCTGATTATCTAGCCAAAATTATTATGTGCAAGTTATCTATATTCAAGTATTGCCTGTGCCTAGCTTTTGTAATGCTAAATTAAATCTTAAAAGTTGCTAATTATTTTTTTTTTGCTTATTTATAGTTTTCCTTAATGAAATTTGGCTCTACAGATTCCCATTGTGTGAGAAATATAACCCAGAGTACAGAGGTATGGAGACAATATGGTTTGCAAATATGCGGTTTAATAATAAATAAATACAATTTTCCCCACTGAGGTAAATTTGGTATGATCTAAATCCAGGCTCTTCACGTTTACCAAGGAGGATGCAATTGTACCTTCAATTGTCTCTTGTAATTATAGCTTTCTTTGATAAGCTAGGCTGACTTTCATAACTGGCCTGTGTTAGCACCTATCAATCTTTTTGTTTCTGTTTCCTCAAATAATTGCTAATTTCTGTCATTGCCTCCACTTATTCCAGTGTTCTTTTTCTCTTTCTCTTCCAGCAGTAGCTACTATTCCCTTGTGTCTACCTTGGTTAAAAATGTATAACTACAAGTTTACAAAAGGGTAAACCAGACAGTAGATATACATATAAATTAAACATATACGTATAAATTGACTGGGGTGAATGTTAAGTTCGAAGCCAACCACTTAACTTAGTTGTAGTTGCTGATGTATTTCCTGAGACCGGCAGCTTGCTATTACCTTGTTCTGTGCTCTGATCCTTGTCAGAGACGTAACGTCAGGCTCCGAGAGGAAGGTTTTGAATTGGCTTGTCAGAAGGCTCTATCGGCATTAGAGGGCTACGGAGTCCTGTAGTCGTGCTTATTAAGTTTGAAGACACCCACCCATTCGTGAAACTACCGCTTTTCTAATAAAAGTTTCTGGTAATTACTATTTTTTATGACCTAGAGAGATATGGTTATTTAAGTGTTTTATCTTTAACTGTCCTTTACTTCCTTTCTCATTTGAAAATAATTCTCAAATTACATCCGTGATGAAGCCTCCCTGAGAATTTCATTGAGTAGTTTTTGCTATACAAAATTCTTTTTTTAATAATTAAGCAACAGTTGAAACAGAAAGAATCAAGCCTCTGCTGCCCGTCACCTTTTGCAAAGCCAGGGGTGCAAAGCAGCCATAGCCCTCGATACCGCTAATCTAGGTGGACCAGATGCTTTTTGCATAAGCCAAATTTCTTGCCATTTTTCACTGCTCTTATAGTGAAAAACACCATGAAGCTATGCAGAACAACCTGTAGGTCAGAACATGAATAAATATGCTCTTATTTTCACTGAGCTGAGACATTAATGGGGTTGCCACAAGGATTTTAATTCACGTGTGTCTCCCCTTCCCTCTTTTGCTGAGAAGAATGGAGAACAGAATAATTACCCCAGGATTTTAATTACAAATAATATAGAAGGGCATGTTAGGGATTATTATTATTTTATTTTATTTTATAGCCATGAAAACTCAAATGTGTTCATTTAGACACAGTACCTTCATCTTTTAACATCTTTATTGGTTGCTGTTTGCCACGTTCATTACAGTTATAAATGTAGCAAGTAATTTATCATTCCAGCATGTTTACTTTATGTCTATTGGTTGACATTTATAAGCTTTATCTTTCATTTTACCTTACAATTTTGTGATCTGTGAGTAAAGAGCATGTGCAAAACTGGTGCCAGGTGAGGTCAAGGCACACCATTAAAAAATGCCCTGTTGTGTCTCTTCTTATCTCTTTATGTGTAACTAAATATAGACTGACTATAAAAGATACCTCGCAGTTAAAAGATACATTATTTACACTACTTAATATTGTTAAGAGCAGAAATTTGGGTTCAAAGAAAGGTTGGAGAATCTCTTTAATTAATTCTGTAACAGAGTGGGGGTTTTATTCCATGATCCTGTAATGTGGAGAGGTTTCATTTGGTTTTGTGCATAAGCGCACTCATGGCTGACATGATTGCAGCTGTGACAGTCTAAGACTTGATGAGCTTGGGGGGAAGGGATGGCTCCATCCTTTGTGTCTGTACAGAGCAGGAATATGTGCATGTCTTCCATATGGACTCATTTGCTTTTTGGTTTTCCTTATTGTTTTTAGAATCAGCTGAATTGCAAACAAACGATTTAAAGAGGCACTGCTGAATAAGTAGCTTCTGTACTCTCTCAGTGGGCGGCGTTGGCTAGAGACTAAATGCAATAGGACTGTTTCTCCTTAAAAGTAGTCAAGTATTATGGAGTCACATATAGAAGTATATATGCACAGTACAGAAGTCTCTGTGTGTATATATAGTAGTGATATCCTCAGGTGGTTTGGGATTTACCATTTCTGTAAGCTTTGCATCAACTCTTACGTCAGTGGGAATGGTAAGAAGGACTTCCCTCATCTTGGTGGGTTTTTTTTTGTTTTTTTTTTTTGTTTGGTTTGGTTTTTTGTTTGTTTTTTTTTTTTTTTTTTTTTAAATTGTGTGCCTAACTAGATGTTATCAGTGTTTAAAATCTTCCTCCTTTTAAAAACTCTGGCTCTGCCATCTTATTATGTGTTTATAACTGAAGGAAAACTGATGTTTACTAAATCAAGTAAGGAATTCGTGAGAAAATTTGTGTTTATATTACTTTTAGGAAAACATTTGTCATTACAGTTCAGTGCCTAGACCTGACAAGGTACCTTCCACTCTTCTTTTTCATGTTAGAATAGTTTACATAATGGACTTTGATGAGAAGGAGTAAGTTTTTACACAGAGTGTTTCTATCCCTGATCAGTGATTCACAAACTCTTCGTTACAAGATTATTAAGGAGACATTCAAGAAAAAGGACATGGGCAGGCAGCTGAAATTCAGAAGTGGCAAGGAATCTCATTACTAGGAGTTTCTTAAATGAGTGCTTTAATTTAGTTTTTTTAAAATCCTCTAAATAAATGGTTTGGCTATTGGGCTTGCTGAACGTGCAAGCATGCTTTTTGGATTGAGAAGCCTAAATAAGCATCTACGAGTCTAACTTTAAGTATGCATTTTTTTAAATTATTGTTAATTTCCTGTTTCATAGAATATAATATTTCTAGAGTCCTGAGAAGTCCTGGGAAAAAAAAGTACATTTTTTTCATTACTAGCTGTCTCCTGTCCATAAGTTCAGTTCTTTTGAAACAAATGTCCTGCTTAATTGAAAATCCAGTTCTAGATGTCAAACACTATACCAATAATAGTTTTCCGTGCCAGTGAGCCACTTCATGTACTGAGCGATCAAGTCCTTCCACCGACCAGTGCTCATCAATAGAAGTGTGGATTGTTTGATGAGAGTCATCTGTGTCTAAATTTATACCACCCATATTATAGATACTAATACAGAGATACTAATAGCCTCTGTGTGTAATGGTTAAAAAATACTGATATTATCCAAGTACAGTAAAGGAAAAGTGAACTTAGATAAGTGCTGAAGGATGTGCAAATGCAATTATATAGGGGGGTTTTATTGTGCAGGGAAGAAATTGAAATGCTTAATAAATAGTAGAAGTTCTAAGCACCAAAATTAGTATAAACCCTTCCTTTTTCTAAACAGCAGGTAAATCTACCATGGTGTCTAGTAAAATACTGATGAGATTGAGGTTGGATCAGTGATACCAGACCCTTGTTTGGCATTTTAACAGCATTGACTGGCTGAACCTTTACCTTTGCCAGGTGCTTTTCCAGCAGTGGTGGTGTGGTGTATTGCAGCTGGAGTATATTCACTTGTCTCTGTAATCTGCTGCCCACTAATTATCCTCCTCCTCCTTCTCCATCCATGCCATCGTGGGCTGTGTTTTTTTTATCCCAGAGACTGTCTTCCTAGTATACAGGATTCCATTTCACAACTTTTAAGCAGTTACTATCAAAACACCCTTAGTAAATTCCTACAGGTGTCTTGTCTCTCAAAGTAGTAATTGAATTGATGGAACTCTTCAATGTTGAAAAAAAAAAAAATCATGGAAGTGTAGGCTTTTTTAAATTGTTATTAGAGAAACAACTGATGAATAGCTATATACTTGCATGTATATGTACTTATACCCACTGCTAAATCTCAGCAATAATATTTTATCCCCATACGTACAAAGTCCAAGCAAGGATCAGAAGAAACAACTGGGGCATGGTTCTAAAATCTTTTAGTAGCTGTGATGAGCTGAAGTGATTAAAATCTATCCGACTATCAACCATCAGTCAAAACCAAAGTGTTTAGCAGAATTTATCGCCATATCTAACAAAGAAAATGACTAAAAAATTGCTGTATTTCTACATGACAACTGTTAGTAAGTGTTGAAAGGTAATTTCTATTGCCATAGTTCTTTAGAAATAGAAATTTTATATTTTTATGTTAATTTACATACCCTTCTGGTCTTTACTGTATTGTTTCTGTACTCTTTTATATTCTTGGAGTCTGCCTCATTTCTCAGTTCAGAATAACAAGATGTTTCAGATTCTAGGTAAAAGCTAGTTGCACTTTCTTTTACCTCATTCTTTCAATCTATATGATTTTTTCCAGTCCCACAGCTTCTCACTTAAAACTTGAATTTTCAAACAACCAAATATGATAGCTGTGATAGCAAAATTAGTGGATATTTGTGAGTACAGAAATATTGAAATATGGAAATTGACAGTGTATTTTAAGAAAAGGACTAAAAAGTGTCATACATTCTGAGCACTTTACTCTCTTCCTTTGGAAATCACAAATCTGTCGATACAAGTAACAATAAAGTTCCTATTGCTAATTATCGAACTCTTTTTCTTTTGACCTCCCACAAAAAGATCTCAAGGAGCTTTGAATAAGGGAAGTGTCTTTTTTTTTAATGGTCCTTACAAATCCTTCTTTTCCATACCATAGAATTGAAATGGTTCTGCTAAATCCCCTTACTTTCACAGCTTTGAAAAGAGAAGCCTCCTCCAGATGCTATAGAGTTGAGAACTTACATTTTGTTCTGAATTGCCAAATGAATGCTTAATAAAGGTGCTACATATCTTGTAGAAATCAACTGTAGCAAAAATAATCTGAAAACAAATTAGAAGTGCTAGCTTCCTTTTGTCCTATCAGTCCTATAGATAGATCAATTTTAAAATGTAGTTTTCTGAGATTAATTTTGAGCATTCTTACCTGGAATGCTGAAATGTGATTTTGATTTTAAATTTGGATTTAAATCCTAAATTAATTTGGATGAAGTTTAGTGTGCTGTTAAAATAATGATGTAATATTATGTAAATTATGTAAAATGCCAGCAATGTCAGAGGATGAGTATTTCAATGTATTTCTAATATTCTGTTTTAAGCTTTTCCATGCCTTCAAGTTCTAGTCAGCTTCAAGGAAAAGTGTCATTGACAATGTAACGGCAAGTCCCTTTGCACTTTGCTATTGGCTATCCTTTCCTCTGAATTTAATTAAGTGACATAACTACATTGTATCATTTTCTGCACTGATTTTTTTTAGAAGCACATCATTGTGTATTTTAGCCACATTTATCAAAGTTTATACTGAAAATTGGGCACTGTTGAGTCGCTGTGAGGTGCTGTAATGTTAACATTGCGTATTAATCTTGAAAATTTCTACTCCAGTCAAAGGCATATTTAAGAATACTGTTAGGGTTCTCTTGGACTTGCAGGTCCACAGCCATTTGAAAAAAAAAAAAAAGAAAAAAAGAAAAAAAAAAAGAATTGGAAGCCTCAGTCTCCTTGAAGTCAATGGAAAATGGGTTCCTAAATGTCTGTGCTTATAGGCCATCCAAGATTTGCTATGAACATCTTATCAGATCTGCCATATGTTTCGGGCATAGGATTTCTCCCAGTAGTTGCTTTCATGAAGTATAAGATTTCTAGTTAAAATACAGCATATAATTCAGAACAAATTTATGGCTGATCTGCTGCTGGGGAGTGTATGTAAAGCTAATGGATGCAGCTTTTTAAGGGTTGACTTGAGAAGTGCAGAAATGTCCTAGACGTTTATGTACTTATTTTCTTTTGTCTGAAGATTTTTTCAGAAAAGCAACCAGTGCTAGACAATGAGTTAATAGCCATGAGGAGCCAAAGTAACATCTATAGGTTCTGTGACTGGAAAAGCATAAAAAAAGGGATACACCACCTTTGACCCAACTTGCGTCAGGAAGATGGATTCACTTTGGAATCTGGAATGGGGTTTATGAGTTTATAAGTTAGATCTGGTCTAATGCAAAACAGTGGGAGTTTCCTTCATGCCATCAGCGAGGCATATTTGGTTTTAAAATAATGTACATTATCTGCATTTTTTATAGACTATTTTGTATTGAGAAGTGTCTCTTCAGCAATTCCAATGATGAGATTACATTATAATTATATGGTGTCCTTCATTCAGAAGCATCCCAAATTACTATACTCAATACTACTGTAAATATTCATGCTTTTGTGAAACCCACCCTTGACTCTGTGGAATGTTGGCAGGTATTCATAGAGCACCATGCAAAAAAATTGCATGAGGAAAAGAAGAAAGGGAGATTTTAGATAGGGGCAGGGGGAATTATTGTGAATTTAGCTAGAGAATAGGGTTAACATTCTACTGTCACTGAAAGTGTCATTCAGACTTCACTGGCCAGAGCAGTTAGTATTCCTGCTTTCTGACTTAGAAGATGTTTCATCTGAACAATGGCACAGCCAATATAGATGTCTAATTTTCTATGTGTACCACATAATCTGCAATTGAGTGAAATTCTATGATTTTTTTGCTCTTGTATAATTAAGTATGTAACCAGCTCATTCTTTCTTTTTTTAATTATAAAAAAGTGAGAAGTATAAATGAAGCTACTTAAAATACATTACACTTCTCTGCAAATGTAATTTGAAACTCATGAAACATTAATGCATAAAATATAGAATGTTGTTTTTGTGCTCCACAGAAAAAAAATTAGAAAAGTTAAGTTTCTTCTCTATGTTATTAAAACTATGTATCTTAGAGAATTCATGGAGGGTTTGGTTTCTTCCATTCCCATACTTTTGAGTCATGTTTTCATGAGGGATACTCATGAAACTACTCATAGACTTTTGTGTGTGCATATGTGTGTGTAAATTTTTGATAATACTTGTTCAGAACTAGATAATCTCATAAAATCAACCACCTGTATAACCAACATCATTTTAATAATTATTCTCTCTCCTCACACAACTTGCATTGCACAGAGTAAAAACTGCTTTTGAGAGAAAAAGCCTTTCTATTTATGAGTTAGAGCCTACACACACTGGTGACAGAATGGCAACTAAAGCAGAGACTGGAGAATTTGTTTGTTTGTTTAAACGTGATTTGTTAACTCCTTGCTGTGAGAAGTTTGCATTCCAAATGACAACTTTAGTTAAAAGCATGAAAGAAAAATCTTAATGTTGATACTTTAAGGTGGACAGAACCGTAATTAAGTAGTAACTAAAAGAAGTGGGAGGTACTTTTTTCAGTCCCCCCAAAAGTGTCAAGGTTTAATATAAAATACTAATAGAAAAATGGTCTAGATTTAAGCCAAAGCAGCAATTCGTGCAAAAAAAACCTTACGTATTCTTTCCCTAGTAAATAGTTCTCCAGCTTTGTTCCAAGGTTCTAAGCCTCATGATTTCAGATGTCAATTATTCCCGAGCACTTAAGCTGAAGTTAAATTTTTATTGCATAACAGTTTTTAGGACTAAAATGAAATAATACCTTAGAGAAATGCAGCTTCAGCTGAGAGGAGGTCTGAGAACTGGAACAAAATAAACACTTGTGATAAACAGTAGAGTGGGAATCGGCCCAAACTCTTGCTGCAGTGGACTGACAGATACAAATAAATGGTTTAGAATATCTGTTTGCACTGCCATTTTAATTTATTGTATTTGTAATAATCTAGTATGATTTTAACTCTTACTTGCAATAATATTTTTTTCAATGGATTAATTTAACTTCGAATTGACTTGAAGGAAACATTAGTTATGAGGGCAGAAATACCACAAAGTAGCAACATAGAGAAATAACAAAAGTGACATTCATCTTGCAATTATTGCAGGTAAAATATATGAAGGAAATACTACATACATATGTGCTGCTTGCGATAAGAAGAAAATCTCAGGAACAGGAACATGTCTAGAAAAAAAAGATGTGCTTTATGTTGAGGAACAAAGTAGTAGCAGCTAATCTTTTCCTGTAATCCAATTGCACTTGTTCACAGAATGTTTCCGTTCTAGACATCCTTTTATAGACAGAGAGAACTTGAATTGGTATGGCATTTACAGAGTTTAAACATACTCAGGGAAGATGAAGGCGAATTTATGATCTAGGTTTATTTACATTATGATCTAGCTAAATTTACAAAGAACTGCTTCTCTTTTAATGGATATTTTCTCTTTTTTGTAAGTAAACATCAAACAGACCATTAGAAAGATGCCTCTATTCCTTCTAAGTATTTTCTCCAAAAATAAAATGTATGCTCTTGGACTGAGCCACCAGGAGTTTGTTCAGTGCACAATACCTCTGAAAAAGTAAGTTTGTATTTCACCATATGTACATGTGGAACCCAATCGAGAGCTATTGAAATTAGTGAGAGAAATTCCACTAACTTCCTTGAGGCTACATATGTGCAATCAGTAGAGATTTGCTGTGTAAGCCTGCTGTCGGAGGCTGAGCCCAAGTCCGATGTGAACAAACACCTGTCCAGAGCAGCCTAGTATTTCTGCCTGCTGTACACATAGGATGATTCCCGACCTTTTGGTAGCTTGTTCTGCCTTGAACTTGTGGTTGACATTGGGTATGTAGCCAGGGACTTTCCACGAGTTGCCCGATACAGTGGAGCGTGGCTGTAAATTCTAAGTGCGTACGGGCATCATCTCGCCTGCAAAGTACTTGGTTATCTTTCTGCTTAATTCTAGTGCCCTTCTATCACATCTTTTGTTGATCCTGATTTTTATCCCAGATTTTCATCATACTGCTGCTTCAGTTTAAGGATGGATGGCACAGGACTACTCACATCAATAACAGCCTACTGTAGCAGTGTGTTTAGCCTGCCACACAGAGAAAGAACATGTGGCTCTTACTCTTCATTGCCTGCTCTCTACAGGAACTTGTGCTTTCAGAATACCCTCTGATCAACTCCAAGCCTATAGTCAAATGAGCAGCTAAAATAGCATGAAATTTTCATAGGTATAGAATCCAGAGCCCAGATGGTTTTTTAAAGAGTTTAAAGTTACTGATGAGCAATGAAGACAGAAAAAGAGATAAAATGGAAGATAGTAATTTAAATATAGTTTTAAAGGAATACAGTGATTTGCTTTAGAGAGACTAAAATGTAGAATTGTGCCAGATTAGGATGAATTTGTAGATTAGAAGGAACCTTTTTGTAAAGGTATTTTTCTGTTAAGATAAAATAACATTACACAAGTAGTTGAAAGATTTAGTGGAAGTAAAAAAGTACAACTATTACAGAAGATTCATGGCATGAGTTATAATTAAACTTGTGAAAATAAAAGAGGAAAAAAGAAAGCTGAATAACAGATAAAAAAGCTCCTTGGTTCATTAATCTCTGTGCAATCTCTTCAGAAATAATTCTGTGAGGTGGAATAAGCAGAGGATGATGCAATTAAATGCTTCCACTGTCAAATTGTTGGGTTTGTTTTTTCCAAATTTTGATGCTATTTTGTCGAACCAGTGAGACTTTTTTCTTTTTCTGGTGTAATTTAGTACAGCCATGTGCCACACCACCATGTGAAGCTTTAAACTTAAAGCCATGGTTTTTGGCCTCCTTTGTACAGTTAGTCTAATTGGCGTAACAGCCACATCCAGTGCTATCTAGCCAGTCAGCATGCATTTCATCCTCCCACTACGTTTGCCAGGTAAATACTTTATATTAGCTGGGTGGCACATAAGGTACTGGTCTGTGATTGGCACCCCCCCACCCCCAGAGACTGAGAAGTGAGAATATAACCAGAGCACATGTCATAAGAGAGGGGGAGGGCAAGGAAATAAGGCAATAGAAAAGTGAAAGGGGTTGGGAACCTTGCTATAGGTAGTTGGACGTGCTTACACAAGAGGAGTGAGAATGAAGATTGGGGAGATAGAACCTGAGGTGTTGGTGTGGGTAGCAGTGCGGGTTTGGTCATGGTTCTGCTTCCCATAAAGATATTTTGCGTGTGTTGATATACACTCATAGCTGCTCAGTGCAGATTATCTCCTTGCAGCATAAGGGAGGGGATGAGAAGTGGCATAGCATAATCACCGAACATCTGGCATTCCACAGTAGATGCTAGTCAGCTCCCACAACTGAGCCAGGACTTTCAGTCTGGTAGATCAGAGGACTTTTATGCGATGCTGACGTGATAGCTGAGAGCAGCATGGGCTTATGCAAGTGGGTTGTCAATAAGTGGAAAAGGATTAGGGAATTAGCTGATACAGAGTTGAGGAGTCTAGGATTTTGCAGCATGCAGGGGTGAATATGAGCCTCTAATACTAAGTTAAAGCAATTTGAATTGTGTCCTCTGGACATAATGGCTGAGAACCCTTGAGTACCAAGCATCCTCCTCTGAAGTGCAGAGTTTCATCAACTCTCTGCTGACTTTGTTGGGAACTGAGGGCAACAAACTGCTCTCTGGTTTGAGCCCTTCTTAAGCACCACAGGTTTTGACTGTTGCACCTTTGTCAAGGCTCTTAAAGACATAACAATGTATTAGTGAAAACATATGCAGTGAAATTACTTTGTTTCTTTTTTTTTTGTTATAGTTTGATTCCTTTTCAGGGGAGACATATTATACTCGCTGAACCTGATTTTTGAGCTTGCTTATGCCAACGCAAATAGGATGAGAGTGATGCCTGTGGAAGTAATTAATTTGCTTTGTGAGTAAGCAAATGTCATAATTGCAATCCTTATTTTTTATAAAATCTATTTGGCATGAAATAGAAGTTGAGTTCCTTCCATTTTTTCTTCCTACAGCATTTGAAAAAAATTAAATTGCATATATATTTTAAGCTTACGTTCATAATTGCTTTAGATACTCTCCTTTTTGCAGCACAAATTTCCACATAGCCAGGAGCATACACACAAGCCTGGAAATCTAATGTTCCTGCATAGTCAAAGATACCTTTATTGGATAGCTCAGAGCACGTATTTGGGGTGGTAGTTAGGTTTCTCACTTCTGCATTCAAATCACTTTCTGAACTTCTTATCTGTAAAAGGGAAGTAGGACCACTGTCCAATTTCCCTGACAGACGGGGTGTTAAGTACTTAAAAAAATGGTGGTGGTGCAGGTAACAAAACCAAATAGATAATCTTTGCTGTTTCAATTTCTGTTTGTATAACCAGAGGTGAGACCAAGAATTTTGTTGTATTGTTTTATACCTTGTAATCAAGTGACCTTATGGATTTTAGGCTTCAACAGAGAAAAAAAAAAAAAAAAAATTTGCATTATTTCATTTATACCGGCACCTAGAGGGCTGTAGCCTAGTATGTTAGATACTGTATTAGTATACAACACAACCAATGTTGCTGTAAAGAGTTGCTATTCCAATATATAAACCAGGGAAAATGAAGTGAATGCAGGAAACAGATGGAGAATTAGAAATTGGTAACAAGATTAATATAAATTAAAAAAACCCCTAAATATGTTTTGCTTTTTAAAGCAATTATCTCCAGTTTTAAATACCATTTTCAGTCAGTTGTCACAAATACAGGAATGTTACAATTTAGTATCTCAAAATAATGCAGATGTTGCCATTTATTTCAAGAAGAGCAGGATTTTACTTATGTTTTAAGCAAAATGCATACGGATGTATTTTTGTTTTGTTAAAAATGGAATTTTGATGGAAATATAATGTTTCCTGTGACATCTTAGTCTAAAGTAGGTTGTGCATATTGTCTAATTTTTTAATACATGTATATTTTTAAAAGATGTCCTGTATGTTAATAGGTGAAATATTCATCCTGGCAGGGGTATATTCCTATACTAAAACAAATTGAGAGTTGCCAGTTAAAACACACAACCTGATGTTTCTAAAACGGATATTTAGAAAAGGGTATTTTTATTTATCTCAGAAGCAGGCGAGCATATGACATATTAATCCAGCAAATCCAAGATTTCTGAAATGCATCATAATTTCTCTGTTTGTATGGCTAAGTACAAAAACATTTCTGGACAAGGTAGGAGTGGATGAGTATGGAGGAGGAGATCATTCTTTATCTTTCCTCTGACTAGGCAGATAATTTTGTCGAACAACCAGAGCTGTTAGCGGTGAACCAAATGAACTTTTGTGATGTCAATTGAGAAACGTAGTAGTTTCTTATTGAGAAAGTCTTTCTTGTTGCGTACAGAACGTTTCCTTCTTGATTTTGTGGCTGAATTAAACCATTATTTTATTTTACTACACCAATCCTTTAGAGTAATTTTAGCCATATTACAGTAACCTGGATTTTCATGTTGCATGTGTAGCTATGATATTACATGTGCTTCAATGCTGTCCTAAAATTAAATATTCTAGTTACTTCTGCAATCACATGTGTGGTTATGAGAGTGTATTTTCATACCTTCTGATGTTCTTAGATTCTTCTCTTAAACTTACATAAGCGCTTACACCTAACTTGGTCAGAACTGTGCACATTGGTTATGAAACCAAGCAGAATCTGGCAAATCACAGTTGTCAGTCTCCCAATGAAGCTGTTAGTATGGCTTAAATCAGTGGAGTCGAGTAAATGTTTCCTATAGTATGTGGCACAAAACCATAATCATGAAGGCTGTGCCATGCAATAAATGATTCGCACTTTTATTGAGTTTTCCTGGGTGACTGTTTTTCTACAACTTCACATTTTTGCAATGTTAGTTAAAAAACATACAAAACAACAAACCAAAACAAACAAACCCCTGAAATATATATCTTTTTAAAAATCTAAACATTCCTTATTTTTACCAATTAGTAAGTACATTTTGTATCTAGATCCCAAATACCAAATCAAATCTTAAGAGTGGTTTCCTCCTTTTTCTGATAGGAAAACTAAAAAAGGGCACCTCAAAATCGCCAAATAGTTTTAACTACATTTTAAAATGACTGTGAGGTGTCCTGACTTAAAAATGAGTGTGTCTATAAATATATACAAAAAAAACATTTCGGTGTGTGTGTCTATATATATACACAAATATGTATATAAGTATATACACATATTGAGATATTTGAGTTTTATAGGATTATTTAGTATATGGGTAGGCTAAATGTTTTTTCAATGCCATACTTTTATGTTACCTTTAGAATAAGTTAGCACCTAATAATTTTTTATTTATTCCACAGAACATCTTTTGTTTTAATGTCAGTGAACATGAATGAAACTCTAAAGAATTTTAAAACTCTATATATGCTGTAAAACAATTCAGTGCAAAAAGACAATATGGTATGTTACAATTTTTAATGTAGATATTGTGTAAGTGGAAAATATAAATATTTCTCAACGCTGTAGTATGCTGGATTTTCAAAGATTTGATTTTGATGCTACCATAATAGCTGGAAATATCTAAAATGGGTAAAACTAGAAAAAGCTTATTTATAGGGCATGCATTTTTATTCCAAATTAGCTTGACTTTATAATAAGCTTGACTTTATAATGAGGCAGTAAAATGAGAATGTTGCTAATAAAATTTTAATTGTATTTTGTATTGACTTGTTGCTGAGATTTTAGATGGCATTTTCGTGAAAGGATTGCGAAACTGAAAAGCGTTACCCCTACATATACAATCCACAAAACCTGGATGAATGGATATCAGTAGGCTACTAAAAATGTATATTTGTAAGATAAACATCATATTAATTCAATATCATGAAGCAGATGGTACATTAAAACTGAGACACGTTTGTAAAACGTATATAAAAAAAGCTACGAAAAATATGTATAAATATTGAATTTTTATCTTGGGTGTCATTCTTCACTCATAGCAATAAGTCAATAAGGAATAAATTTGTTGACTTTAATGAGGTTGTATCAGTTTGAAACTTATTTAAACAGGAGGAAAGGTAGGATTTATAGGCAAATACCCTTCGTTTGAAGACATTTTGATAAACGTTTTAAGTTGTACAAACGCCATATTTTATTCTTTCAAAATCTTCAGCATTTAGATACTCTCTCCTGCTGTACTTCGTGTCCATAGGCTGAATAATGATACACTGTAGCACATAATGAATTTCTGTATACTGATGGATCCAGGTTGAACAATCAAGATCATGTCCTGTTCAAGACAACTATTTTAACTGTCCATGCTATACCATATTTGCTTTAGCCAAGGGTTTTGGGTTGGTTTGGTTGTTGTTGTCGTTGTTGTTGTTTTGTTGTTTTTGTTTTTTTTTTTTTTTTTAATTATTGTTACTGTAGGTGTTTTAAGGGGAGGTAAAGAATTTCAGACGCATTTTGTCCAAGAATTTGGTTTGCTACATTAGCCTGGAAAGAGAGGAATCAAATGAAAACACTCTCTTTGATACAATCTAAGACAGTCTTTCCATATGAGCATAATACATGCATTTGCTTAATCTTTTGGTCTGAAATGTAGTATGCTGAAAGCAGTATATTCTGTGGGAGAATGATAAGTATGATTTTCCTGTTATCTTTAATTCTTTGTATTGTATATTTGAAACAGATGCAGAGCATTAAAAAGCGCGATGAGCTGTATTTCTTTTTAATATTTCTTTAACCTTTTCTTTTAAAACCATGGTAACTAACTTGCTTCATTCTTTTCCTTCCTTTTATAGGGTAGCAAAATATTATAGTGTTTATGCACAAAGCAGAAGTATTATTTATATATATTTTTTTTAATTACAGGTAAAGATTATAGTTCCCAACAGCACAGCAGGTCTGATAATAGGGAAGGGAGGTGCTACAGTGAAGGCTATAATGGAGCAGTCAGGGGCTTGGGTGCAGCTTTCCCAGAAACCTGATGGGATCAACTTGCAAGAGAGGGTTGTCACTGTGAGTGGAGAACCTGAACAAAACCGAAAAGCTGTTGAACTTATCATCCAGAAGATACAAGAGGATCCACAGAGTGGCAGCTGTCTCAATATCAGTTATGCCAATGTCACAGGTCCAGTGGCCAATTCCAATCCAACCGGATCTCCTTATGCAAACACTGCTGAAGTGTTACCAACTGCTGCAGCTGCTGCAGGGCTATTAGGACATGCTAACCTTGCTGGAGTGGCAGCCTTTCCAGCAGTTTTATCTGGCTTTACAGGCAACGACCTGGTGGCCATCACCTCTGCACTTAACACATTAGCCAGCTATGGATATAATCTCAATACATTAGGTTTAGGCCTAAGTCAGGCAGCAGCTACAGGGGCTTTGGCTGCAGCAGCTGCCAGTGCCAACCCAGCAGC